>NC_007091.3:94543-184543 GCF_000004695.1 Dictyostelium discoideum AX4
GTTTTTATTGCCCTTAAAAAAATAAATAATGTGATAAGAACAATTAATAAAAAATGAAACTTTTAATAGTTTTAATATTAATAATTTCATTATTTTTTAATAATATTAATTGTAATTTATTAGGAAAATCATTATCAAAATCAAATCAAGTTGCCCCATTAATATCAAGTGTTTTTACATTATTAATTACAAATGATGGCGATATCGATTATTTAAATGTTTATATTAATGGTAATTTTACAAATGAAAATACTGGTGGTGGTAATGGTAAAAAGAATGAAAATATGATAATCAATTTCAATGGTAATGAAATCAAGGATTATAAATATCAACATGATGCTAAAAATGGTTCAATCAGTACAGATTTAATTTTATTTAGTTTATATGGTGATAATATTAAATCTGGTAATGTTTCAATCACCTATGGTAATGGTTTAAAGAGTAATGAAATGTCATTCCAATTGAAATCATTTGTATCTAGAATTAAAAAACCAAATACAACTGGTGGTTTATTAGAATTAATTGGTAATTTTTATTTTTTAAATGATTCAAGTAGAGTTAATTCTAAAGTTTTCATTACCACTTCAAAACAACAACAACAACACCAACAACAAGAAAAAAAAGAAGAATGTCAAATTATATCAATTGATAATTCAAAAATTAAATGCTTTATTGATTCAAATTTAAATAAAATTAGTAATTTTGGTGAAAAATTTCAAATTAAAATAAGTAATATTTATAATTTTCAAAATGAATCATCATTAGAATTTAGTTTTGCACCAATTTCAATTGATTCAGTTTATGGTATTGATAGAATTAATCAATGTCAAATAACTATCATTGGTAAAAACTTTGATAATAAACTAACTGATGGTTCAATTGATCAATTATCAATTAACATTAAACAAAGTGATAATTCCTTTAGAAATTGTTCAAAACCAATTTTATCAACAAACTCTGTTTTAATTTGTAATTTAGATAAATCATCAAATTATAAACAACCAACAATTATTGGTGATGAAATTTTCATTAATGGCAAATCATTATTCTATATTGATATTATTAATCAAGATTCAAAGAAAAACAACAACAATGATAATAGTGATCAAGTAAACAATGATGAAAGTAGGAAAACAAGTGATGAAATTCATAAATTAATTTTAACTGTTATCGTTTTATCTTCAATTTTAATTTTCATTTTCATCGTTGTTTTAATTGTTTTAATTTTTAGAAAAACTTATCCAAATGATTCAAATAATAGAGATTACTTTAAATTAATGTATTGTTCAAATGAATTAGATGAAACAACTTTTAATTAAATAAAAAATAAAAATAAATTTTTTTAAAAATATATTCTTTATTTATATAAAAAATTTTATTTATTTTATTATTTTTATTATTATTATTTTGTAAATCTAAAGAATCTGAAGTTTATATCCCATATTTAAGATATAAGGTAGATAGTGATAATTTACAAAAGAGTGAATTGTTTTTTTTAAAACATTTTTTTTTTTTATTAATTTAATTATTTTATGAACCCATTTGATCTAACATATTTTTTAAATAATCTTTTTTATAAAAGTGTAAATATAAAGTAATGAAAACACCAATTAATAAAAATGAACCTAAACCAATTAAAAAATATTGTAAAGGATAAATTTTTGCATTTGATAAAAAATTTATAACCAAAACTAAAATAAAAATAATTGAACTTAAAATGGGTAATATTAAATGTCTAATGATTTGAAAGTCTTGAAATTGATTTAATCTAACATATCTAATCACTGCAATATTTGTAATAATAAAAATGATAATTATTGGAATTGTACCTGTAAAACTTAAATAATTATAAACTTCCCAACAAGATTTTGCATAAATATTTTTAGTTGAACCAACAATTAATCCAATCATTAATATTATAAATCCAATTAAACTAATTATTGCGAAATGTGGTGTTTTAAATCTTTTATTAGTTTTACCTAAATAAGAGATTACACCACTCTCTTTAGTTTTACCAAACGAATAAATTATTCTAAAAACAATATTAAACCAACTACTAACTACACCAAATCCAGATACTACACCTGCAATATCAACAATTATAGAGAACCAATACCCAACAAATCTATTTGCATATAGTTGAATGGGTGATTGATTAACATTTATTGAAAATATATTTGAAGGTCCAACAGCAACAACCAATGAATACATTGCCCATATAAACCAAGTTGCAGCAAATGCAATTGAACCATAAACTGCAATTGGTATATTCTTTTTTGGATTTCTAGTTTCTTGACCTAACGTAGCTGCACCTTCAAATCCAACAAATAAAAAACAACAATAAACCAAACCAGTTGCAATACCTGAAATTCCACCTGAATTTTCACCAACTGGTGTGAATGCCAACGGATAATTACCTTGATCACCACCTTTAATAACAATAGAAAATGATAGTACCAACATTACTAAAGTTTCTAAAATCATCGCAACTATACTAGTTTTCAAAACAACATCAATACCAATATACGCCAATGTTGGTACAATTGTTAATACTAAAAATGTACTAAGAATCCACGGACAATGAAAACCACAATACCTTGAAATTAAATCTGAAAACCCTCCTGAAAATTGTAAAATAACACTTGAAAGAATTAATAAATATCCAGTAATTAAAATCCAAAAACTTAAAAACCCCATTTCATTTCCTAATCCTTTTGTAATATAAACAAAGAAAGATGCACTACTACTAATATACTAAATATTATTTGTTTATTTTTTTTTTTATTTTTATTTTTTTTTTTAAATAATTTTATTTTATTTTCATATTAATTTTTAAAAATAATACTACATACAGTTCCAAATATACTAATTGTATTTGCAATTGATAAACAACATAATGTACCAATAAAAACTGTAAATGGTACACTCGTACCTGCTGATGCTGCAATATTTGGAAAAACAAAAAAAGTTGCTGCACTTAATCCAATACCACCAACTGATAATGCAATACATTCAATTACACCAATAGTATTTTTTTTTAATGTATTAAATTCATCATCAACTGTTATTCCACTAGTACAACTATCAAAACTTGAATTTGTACTTAAATCACTACTTTTACAATTTATTTTTTTTAATTCCATACTGGATCCATAATTAAAAAAAAAAAAAAAAAAAGGAAAAAAAAAAAAATGGAATAAAAAAAAAAACAATCACATTTATATTTAAATATAATATTAAATTAAATATATAATAAAAATAGTTATTTTTATTTTTATTTTTTTTAATCCAATTTTGTTATCTCTTTTTCAATATATCACTAATTATAAAGTTGCTGATGTATCATTTTTTTTTTTAAGTTGAAATTATTAAGGAAATTTGTTTTTTTTTTTTTTATAAATATAATCTTTTAAAAAAAAAATAACAATAACATTAAATTAAACTTAACCCATTTTACAAGTGTAAAAAATAAATAAATTAAAAAAAGATATAATATCTTTTGTGGGTGTGTGTGTTTTTAATTATGTTTTAATTTTAATTTTTATAATTTATTATTTTAATTGTAATATACAATAAAATAATTATAAATAAATATTATAACCTAATATTTAATTTTTTTTTTTACCAATAATTATAAACTCATTTGATATAGCATATTTTTTAAATATTCCTTATTGAAACGGTATAAAAAAAACATTACACACACACCCATTAATAATAAAATTCCTAACCCAATTAAAAAATAAGGAATTGGATATTTTGGTGATGGATAAAAATTACCACCCAAAATTACAGTGAACAGAATTGCACTAAATATTGGTAAAATCATATGTCTGAAAAGTTGGAAATCTTTTGATTGATAAACTTTAACATATCTAATCACTGCAATATTTGAAATTATAAATATTAAAATAATTGGAATTGTACCAGTAAAACTAATATAATTGTAAACTTCCCAACTCGATTCTGTATAAATACTTTTAGTTGAACCAACAATAATTGACGACATTAAAATTATAAAACCAGTTAAACTAATGATTGCATTATGTGGAGTTTTAAATTTTTGATTTGTTCTACCAAACCATGAAATAATTCCTTTCTCTTTAGTTTTACCAATTGAATAAATTATTCTAAAAACTATATTAAACCAACTACTAATTACACCAAAAGTTGAAACTACACCAGCAATATCAATAATAACAGAATACCAAAATCCAATATATCTCTTTGCATAAATTCCAACAGGAAACTCATTTGTATCAATTGAAAATATATTTGAAGGCCCAGCAGCAACAACCAACGCATACATTGCCCATATAAACCAAGTTGCAGCAAATGCAATTGAGCCAAATACTGCAATTGGTATATTCTTTTTTGGATTTCTAGTTTCTTGACCTAATGTAGCGGCACCTTCAAATCCAACGAAAATGAATGTACAATAAACCAAACCAGTGGCAATACCCGAAACTCCTCCGGAATATTCGCCAACTGGTGTGAATGCCAACGGATAATTACCTTGATCACCACCTTTAATTACAATTGTAAATGATAATCCTAAAATTACCAATGTCTCTAAAATCATTGCAATTATACTAGTTTTCAAAACAACATCAATACCAATATATGCCAACGTTGGAATTATCGTTACCACTATTAATAAACTTAATATCCATGGACAATGAAAATCAGAATGCCTTGTTATTACATCTGAAAGCGAACCAACAAACATAAACATTGCGGACATCATAATTGCTAAATATCCAATCATTAAAATCCAAACACTTAAAAATCCCATTTCATTTCCTAATCCTTTTGTAATATAAACAAAAAATGATGAACTACTACTAATATACTATAGATTTTTTTTTTTTTTTTTAAAAATTTTATTTTAATATTTTTATTTTAATTATTATAATTTTTAAAAATAAACTTACTTTACCAAATATACTAATTGTATTTGCTACTGTTAAACAACATAATGCACCAAAAAAAATTGTAAATGGTACACTTGTACCTGCTGATGCTGCAATATTTGGATAAACAAAAAATGTTGCTGCACTCAATCCAATACCACCAACTGATAATGCAATACATTCAATTACACCGATAGTATTTTTTTTTAATCCATCATAATGTGAATGATTATCTTCTTCATGTGATGAATTTATTCCTTCATTTTCAATTATTGCTCCCTCTTTTTGGAAATTTACTATATTACTATTTTCTAAACTCATTTTTAGATAATAAAAAAAAAAAAAACAAAAATAATAAAAAAAAAAAAATATTTAAACACGTATGTCATTTTTTACTTATTTTTATTTTTTTATTTTTGTTTTTTTAATATATCTCCCCACAACACACACCCACACTCCAATAATAATAGTTTTTTTTCAGAATTATTTAATATTAATTATTTATTCTCTATTTGCTTTAATAAAAAAATAAATAAAAATTAATTATAACCAAATAATTAGTTGGTTTTTTTTTTTTTTTTTAAGATATAAAGTAATTAAAAGATATCCAATTATTTTGACTAAACTAATTTTAACTAATTATTTAATAAATAAATAAATAAATAAATATATAAATAAATAAATAAATAAATAAATTAATTAGTTTTTTTTTTTTCAAAGACCAATAATTTATATTATACTTTTATAGAAGAAATTTTCATCATAAAAATTATTTCTTTGATTACAAATATTAATTAGGATACTAAAATCACCATAGTTTCGCCAATAACTAACATCAATGATAATTTCAATGCTGGATTAATACCCACATAGGCTTATGCTGATATTAAAAGGTATGAATCTAGCATTTAAATTCTTTTACAAATGCTGCTATTATCCATGGGCAATGAAAATCAGTATCCCTCGATATTACATTGACTGTCGTTGAACTAAATTGAATCACCGTTTGCACTGATAATATTAAATAACCAATGATCATTAACCAAGCCGTTAAAAATCCCATCTCTTTTCCTAATCCTTCTGAAATAATACATATTATATATAGTATCTTTTTATGTGTTTTTTTTATTGTTCTAATTTAATATTTTAATTGTATTATTTAATAAAATAATAAATAAATATTAAAACCCTATATTTGTTTTTTATTTTTATCACCAACTACAAACTCATTTGATAGAGCATATTTTTTAAATATTCCTTATTGAAACGGTATAAATAAAACATTACACACACACCCATTAATAATAAAATTCCTAATCCAATTAAAAAATAAGGAATTGGATAATTTGGTGATGGATAAAAATTACTACCCAAAATTACAGTGAAAAGAATTGCACTAAATATTGGTAAAATCATATGTCTGAAAAGTTGGAAATCTTTCGGATGGTAAACTTTAACAAATCTAATTACGGCAATATTTGTAATTATGAATATTAAAATAACAGGGATTGTACTAGTGAAACTAATATAATCATAAACTTCCCAACTCGATTCTGTATAAATATTTTTAGTTGAACCAACAATAATTGACGACATTAAAATTATAAAACCAGTTAAACTAATGATTGCATTATGTGGAGTATTAAATTTTTGATTTGTTCTACCAAACCATGAAATAATTCCTTTCTCTTTAGTTTTACCAACTGAATAAATTATTCTAAAAACTATATTAAACCAACTACTGATTACACAAAATCCAGAAACAACAGAAGTAATATCAATAATAACAGAATACCAAAATCCAATATATCTCTCTGCATAAACTCCAACTGTAAATTGAGATGTATCAATTGAAAATATATTTGAAGGTCCAACAGCAACAACCAATGAATACATTGCCAATATAAACCAAGTTGAAGCAAATGCAATTGAACCAAATACTGCAATTGGTATATTCTTTTTTGGATTTCTAGTTTCTTGACCTAATGTAGCGGCGCCTTCAAATCCAATAAAAATGAATGTGCAATAAACCAGACCAGTGGCAATACCTGAAAAACCACCTGAATATTCACCAAACGGTGTGAGTGCTAATGGATAATTACCTTCATCACCACCTTTAATTACAATTGTAAATGATAGTACCAACATTACCAAAGTTTCTAAAATCATTGTAATTATACTAGTTTTCAAAACAACATCAATGCCAATATATGCCAACGTTGGAATTATTGTAACAACAATTATTAAACTTAATATCCATGGACAATGAAAATCAGAATATCTTGTTATTACATCTGAAAGTGGATTAACAAACATAAACATTGAACCCATCATATTTGCTAAATATCCAATCATTAAAATCCAAACACTTAAAAATCCCATTTCATTTCCTAACCCTTTTGTAATATAAACAAAAAATGAAGCACTACTACTAATATACTATTTTTTTTTCAAAAATTTTATTGTTTTATTATCACTATTATTATTTTAATTTTACAATTTTTAAAAAATAAACATACTTTACCAAATATACTAATTGTATTAGCAAGTGTTAAACAACATAATGCACCAATAAAAATTGTAAATGGTACACTTGTACCTGCTGATGCTGCAATATTTGGAAAAACAAAAAATGTTGAAGCACTCAATCCAATACCACCAACTGATAATGCAATACATTCAATTACACCAATAGTATTTTTTTTTAATCCATTATATAATAAATCATTTTCTTCTTTATTTGACGAATTTATACCTTTATTTTCAATTATTACTCCTTCTTTTTGGAAATTTAGTATATTACTATTTTCTATACCCATTTTTCGACAAAAAAAAAAAAATAAATAAAAAATAAAATAGTTTACGCACTGTGAACCTTATTTTTATTTATTTTGTTTTTTTTCATATCCTAACTACAAACCCCGTACTCCAATAATAATAATTTTTTTTAGTATTGTTTATTATAAATTATTTGTTCATTATTTACTTTTTTATTTTATCTGAAAAAAAAAAAAAAAATTAATTAAACGGGTGCCGAAATAATTTTTTTTTTTTTTCTTTTTGTTTTTAGAGATAAAAAATAATTAAAATATATCCAATTATTTATAGTTAACTAATTTAAACCAATTGATCGATTAATTTTTTTTTTGTTGATAATTTCCAAATAATTTTTAAGTTTAGAAGCCGAAAAAAATACTTTTTTTTGGGTAATAATAAAATTGGCAAACTGTATTTTAGCTTTTTTGGTAAAATATTAAATAAAAAATTATAAAAATAATAAAAATACTCTTTTTTTCTACTTTATTTTATAATTTTTTTTTTTTTTTTTTTAATATCTTGTGTTTGAGAAGTAGATTTATTAAAGTAATTATATACAGTATCTTTTTTTAAGGATTTTTTTTCTAATTTAAATTTTAATTGTAATATACAATAAAATAATAATAAAAAAAATTTTAAACCTTATATTTTATTAATTTTATCAATAATTACAAACTCATTTGACAGAGCATATTTTTTAAATATTCTTTATTGAAACGGTATAAAAAAAACATTACACACACACCCATTAATAATAAAATTCCTAATCCAATTAAAAAATAAGGAATTGGATAATATGGTGGTGGATAAAAATTACCTCCCAAAATTACAGTGAATAGAATTGCACTAAATATTGGTAAAATCATATGTCTAAAAAGTTGGAAATCTTTTGATTGATAAACTTTAACATATCTAATCACTGCAATATTTGAAATTATAAATATTAAAATAATTGGAATTGTACCAGTAAAACTAATATAATCATAAACTTCCCAACTCGATTCTGTATAAATATTTTTAGTTGAGCCAATAATAATTGCCGATATTAAAATTATAAAACCAGTTAAACTAATGATTGCATTATGGGGAGTCTTAAATTTTTGATTTGTTCTACCAAACCATGAAATAATTCCTTTCTCTTTAGTTTTACCAATTGAATAAATTATTCTAAAAACTATATTAAACCAACTACTGATTACACTATATCCAGATACAACAGAAGTAATATCAATAATAACAGAATACCAAAATCCAATATATCTCTCTGCATAAACTCCAACTGTAAATTGAGATGTATTAATTGAAAATATATTTGAAGGTCCAACAGCAACAACCAATGAATACATTGACATAGTAAACCAAGCTGCAGCAAATGCAATTGAGCCAAAAACTGCAATTGGTATATTCTTTTTTGGATTTCTAGTTTCTTGACCTAATGTAGCGGCGCCTTCAAATCCAATGAAAATGAATGTACAATAAACCAAACCAGTGGCAATACCTGAAATACCACCTGAATATTCCCCAACTGGTGTGAATGCCAGCGGATAATTACCTTGATCACCACCTTTAATTACAATTGCTAAAGATAGTACCAACATTACCAAAGTTTCTAAAATCATTGCAATTATACTAGTTTTCAAAACAACATCAATACCAATATATGCCAACGTTGGAATTATTGTTACAACAATTAATAAGCATAATATCCATGGACAATTAAAATCAGAATGCCTTGTTATTACATCTGAAAGTGAACCGACAAACATTAACATTCCTGAAATCAAATTTGTTAAATATCCAATTATTAAAACCCAAACACTTAAAAATCCCATTTCATTTCCTAATCCTTTTGTAATATAAACAAAAAATGATGAACTACTACTTATATACTATTTTTTTTTTTCAAAAATTTTATAGTTTTAATATTATTAATATTTTAATTTATAATTTTAAAAAATAAACTTACTTTACCAAATATACTAATTGTATTAGCAAGTGTTAAACAACATAATGCACCAATAAAAATTGTAAATGGTACACTTGTACCTGCTGATGCTGCAATATTTGGAAAAACAAAAAATGTTGAAGCACTTAATCCAATACCACCAACTGATAATGCAATACATTCAATTACACCGATAGTATTTTTTTTTAATCCATTATTTAATAAATCACCATCTTCTTCATGAGATAAATGTATACCTTTATTTTCAATTATTACTCCTTCTTTTTGGAAATTTACTATATTACTATTTTCTATACCCATTTTTTGATAATTAAAATAAAATAATAAAAAAAAAAAAAAAAATGCAAGCACTGTGTAAACCTTATTTTTTGTTTTTTTCATATCCATCCTCACCTCAAACCGATTGTTTATTATTAATTATTTGTTCACTATTTACTTGACCATTTTATATCTCATAAAAAAAAAAAAAAAAAAATTAAACCCTAATCCAAATAATTAATTTTTTTTTTTAAGATATAAAATAATTAAAAATATATCCAATTATTTATAGTAGACTAATTTAAACTAATTGGTTAATTTTTTTTTTTTTTTCCCAAAATAAATAATTTATTTAATACTTTTATCAATGAAATTTTCATCATAAATAAAATTATTTCTTGGTGTATTAATTGAAGAAGTTGTTGGAATATATTCAGTGATATCATCATGATTATAATGTTTATTAAAATCAATAGGACCACTACCATTACCATTTGAATTGGAAGAAGTTGAAGAAGTTGTACCATCATGAGCAATCATAAAGCTCATTTTCTCTAATAAACCTTTCTTTGAACGTAAAATAAACATAATTATAACACCAATTAAAATTAAAGCGCCTAAAGCAATTAAAAGATAAGAATAAGGTTTTTGAGGAACATCAGGATAAAAATTACCAACTAAAACTGCACTGAATAATATGGCACTAATGAGTGGTAATATTAAATGATAGAATACATGATAATCTTGAGGTTGTTTCAATTTAACGTATGGTATAACGGCAATGTTTGTAATGATGAAAATTAAAATTAATGGAATTGTACCAATATAACTTAGATAACCATAAATTCTCCAAGAATTGTCAGTGTAAATACCCCAAATCGAAGCTACAATTACCAAACTTAGAGTGACAAAGGTTGAAAAGGCAATGATTGCTGCCATTGGAGTTTGAAATCTTTTACTTGTAATTGCCAATTTATTTACCACTGAATTACAATCACTCTTTCCAATTGAATATAAAATTCTAAATAAATTATTGAAAGCACTTGTACAAACATTAAAAGTTGATGAAATACCCGCTAAATCCACTAAAATCGAAAACCAATAAGATACATATTTTCTTGCAAAAGTTTCCGCTGGTGAATTGATTGAAGAGATAATGAAAATATTTGAAACACCAACAGCAACAACCATTGCATACATTGCCCAAACCATCCATGCCGATGTTAATACTACTGAACCAACCACCGCAACCGGTATATTCTTTTTTGGATTTCTAGTTTCTGCACCCAATGTTGCAGCAACTTCAAAACCAATGAAAACAAGTACACAATAAACCAAACCTCTTGCAATACCTGAAACTCCACCTGAATAATCACCAGCTGGTGTGAATGCTAATGGATAATTACCTTGATCACCACCTTTGATTACAACTATCAATGTGAAAACTAAAATCACCAAAGTTTCACCAATTACCAATATCAATGATAATTTCAATGCTGGATTAATACCCACATAGGCTAATACTGATATGAATAGTATAACAAATGCTGCTGCCATAATCCATGGACAATGAAAATCAGTATTCCTCGATATTACATCGGCTGTCGTTGAACTAAATTGAATCACCGTTTGTACTGATAATGTTAAATAACCAATGATCATTAACCAACCCGTTAAAAATCCCATCTCTTTTCCTAATCCTTCTGAAACATAACTATAGAATGATGATGATGTACTAATATATCTACCAAATGTACTAATCGTTGATGACATTGATAAACAACATAATGTAGCTATCATCAATGTAAATGGTACACTACTACCTGCAACCATAGCAATTTGTGGGAATACAAATAAAATACCTGTTGTTGGTCCAACCCCTCCAATTGAAAATGCTATACAGTGAATTAATCCTAATGTATTCTTTTTTAATTCTTTACCATTACCATTACCATTATTATTATTATTATTATTATTATTTTTATCTTCGTTTGTTGATGCAAATATATCGGAATGATCTTCTTCTTCAATTTTAAATACCATTTTACTATTATTATTTTTATTATTATTATTATTATTATTATTATTATTATTATTATTATTATTATTATTATTATTATTATTATTATTATTACTATTTATGAATGATGATAATAATGGTACTTTTATATTTTCATTATCATTATCATTATAATTATTATTATCATTTATATTATTATGGTTATCAATATTATTTTTATTATTATTATTATTATAATTATTATTATTATTACCACTATTTAAAGTGGTGGTTCTTTTTCCATTATTGGATTTTACTGCATCTTTTGAAACAATACGACCACTCATTATATTATGGGCGTTGTAAATAATTTATATATTTGTGTGTTTGAGGTGGGTAATCAATTTAAATGGTAATTATATTTTTAAATACATATTATATACAATTTATAAGTAGGTTTTTTTTTTTTATTATTTTTTGTAAAATTAAAAAAAGAATTATGCGTGTGGTTAAACAATAAGGTGGTTAATATGTTGTCATAATAAAAAAAAAAAAAATTATGAATATAAAATTATTTTTTTTTTTTTTTTTTTTTTTTTTTATTTTTTTTTTTTTTTTTTTTTTGTTTTCCTGGTTGGTTTGGGAAATCAAAAAGAGATATTTTGAGTGTGGGAAAATAAAAAAAATAATAAAAATAAAAAAATAAAAATTATTTTATATTCCTTTTTTTTTTCATTGAACCTTCAGTTCAAATATTATTTTTCACTTTACATTTTATAAATTCATTTTTAAATTATTTTTTATTTCTATAATTTCCAAAATAAAAAAAAAAAAAAAAAAAAAAAAAAAAAAAAAAAAGGGGTTTATATATCACAAATAATAACTAATAAAATTTATTATCTTTTTTTTTTTTTTTTTTTTTAAAAAATTAAAGTTTTTTAAAACTATGTTTTTAAATAAAAATTCTCACTAAACAAAGAGTGTATTTGTAATAATGAATAAATTTATTCCTAAAAAAAGAAGAATTTTTAATATAAAATGAATTTTTTTTTTTTTTTCCATATTCTTCCAAAACTTTAAATTTAAACAAAAAAAATAAAAAAAATAATAATTTAAAACAAAAACCAAAGAAAATTTAAAACAATGAAACTTTTAATGTCATTAATTTTGACAATTACATTATTATCAACAATTAATGTTAATGCAACAGAAACATGGAGATGTATTAAAAGTGGTCAAGGATGTTTTATTGAAGGTGATGATATCTGTCCAAAAGGAGAATATTGCAATCCAAATCAAGAAACCTCAAAAAATGATAGTAGTACTAGTAGAACTGGTAATCCATTACCAAGTGGAACATGTTTACCATTAATTAAAGAAGGACAACCATGTTATTTATATCAAAGATGTGATTTTGGTTTACATTGTAAAATTCCACCAACTCAATTTCCAGGAGATCAATATAGTGTTGAAGGAATATGTGTTTCATCAAAGTTTTTAATGGTTGGTGAAAATTGTTCAAATGATTCAGAATGTTTAGGTCGTTTAGAATGTAAAAATCAAAAATGTACACCACAAGATTCTGAATATGGATATGAATGTTATATGGATGAAGATTGCCCTTCTGGGAACTTCTGTTACTGGGGATCAAATAAAAATCTATGTAAACCTTTAAATAAAATTGGTTCAAATTGTACCTATGGAAATGATTTCACATTAGGTTCAATTTGTAGAAATAATAAGTGTATTGAAAAATTCTCTTTAAAAAATGGTGAAATTTGTTTAGAAAGAGAAGATTGTGAATCATATACTGTAATTATTTAAATTATTAATATATATATATATAGATATATATATATATATTTATATATATTAACCTTAAAACAATATTATTTTTAAAAGTGTGATTATAATTTATTAGAAAATGGTGATAGAAATATTTCAATATTTAATAATTATTATTGTCAAAAAAAAGAATTTAATTCAAATGATTGTAAAAAAGATGGTTGCAAAAATAATGGTGAAATTTGTGATTTTAATTCAAATAAATGTTTGGATTCTTATCCAATAGGTTCTGAAAAATGTAAATCAGCAACTAAACTTAGAGATTATTGTTTCATTAAAAATAAATGTCCCCTTAGAACTAATTTCAATGTTGAACAAAGAAATAAAAAATCATGCAATATAAAATATTGTGAATTTGAAATTAATAATTATTTAGAAAATTGCATTTTAGAATCAACTTATTGTAAATAATTTTTCTTTACAAAAATCAATATAAAAAATATCTAGGTTATTTTTTCAATTTATATTTTATTTTTAAAATTAAAAAAATAAAAATTATATTTAGTATTTTTAATAATAATGGCTTGTAATTAGATCTAATTAAAATTTTTTTTTTTTTTTTTTTTTTTTTTTTAAGAGAATTTTTTATTTTTATTAATTGCAAATAAAGGTAATAATTACTTTTAAATCTATTGCAATTCTTTTAAACTACAACACCCCCTTTCATTGTATTTTTTTTATTATTTTAAAAAAAAAAAAAAAAAAAAAAAAATGAAATATGAATTAAGTGTGGGTAGAAATTCTAATTTTTAATTATTTAATTATTTAATTATATAAAAAAAAAAAACAATAATAATAATAAAATTAAAAAAAACAATTAATGTTATTATTTTTTTTTATAATACTAGTATACACATAAATAAATAAAACTAAATTTTTAATATTAAATAAATCAAAACAATGAAAAGTGATTTAATATCACCAACACAAACCAATAAGTAATATATTTAATAGGAAAAAAAAATAAAAAATAAAAAATAAAATCAATAAATACTATACTTATACACTCTTTTTTTTTTTTTTTTTTTTTTAAGATATTTATTTAAAAGAGTTTTATTTCAAGAATATGAATTCATTATAAAGGATTTTAGAAACAATTCATTTAATGATGAATTTGAAGAAGATAATCAATGTGAAATTATGATTGATGAATTTATGACACAGTATGAAAATATACCACAATTAGAAACCACTGAATTAATGGGTGAATATTTAAAAAGTAAAAATTTAAATGGATTAAATATTTTAGATATTGAATCTGGTAATCAAGGTTTATGTGGCTTATTAGCAAGTAAATGTGGTGCTTCAAATGTTATTTTCACATGTGGTTCACCATCCCCACAACCATCAACAACAATTAATTCAACAACATCCACCACCACTACTACCAATTACATTGAATCAATAAATGATATTGAAGAATTAATAAAAATTAATGAAACATCATTATCATCAAGAGTGGTTTCATTTCATTTCGGTTTAGAAAATTTAAATTCATTTTTTAATAAAATTTCAATTCCCTTTGATTTTATACTTTTAAATAATTTGTATGTATTTTTAATTTATTAAATAAATAAATTAATTAATTAAAAAAAAAGAAGATAATAATAATAATTATTAATATTAATTCTATTGAAAATAGGTTATTAAAGGATGAATATAAATCAATTGAAAAAATATTATTACTTTTTGGTACAATTGCATCAATTTTAATGATTCAAAAATATCATAACCCAAATCATCCAATTTGTAAATGTTTATTTAGTATAGATTCAAATTCAATCAATATTCCAATAATAAAAATATTAGACATTGCAAATAGATTTAATTTAAATAATGAATTTATAAATATTGGAAATTTTAATGATAATTTTAAATTAATAGAATTTACTTTAAAATAAAATAAAAAAAAATAAAATAGTTGTATAAAAATAATAATAAACTATAGTTTTATTTTAAATTTGATAAACTACCAATTAATTTATAATAAATAGTTGTACCAGAGTATTCACCTTGATTTGAAACGTGGGATGCAAAGAAAGGGATTGAACCAACTTCAACATACCCAATTGATTTATAAAGAGTACGAGTTACTGGATCAGTTGAACTTGTATCTAAAATTAATAATTCTTTACCAATTGATAATGAATATTTTTCAATTTCACTTAATAGCAATTTTGCAATTCCTTTTTTTCTATGAGTTGAATGTACAATTAATTTTTGAATTTCACAACGATGTTTTGCATTTGAATATGTATTACTCCATGAACTTTGAATTGTTGCAACAATTGAACCTTCAATTAATGTTACTAATAATATTCTAGATTTACTTTTTAATTCATCATTTACTTTATCCCAAAATTCAATTGCTTTTTCTCTACTTAATGGAAAATTAAATCCAATTGCTGCTTTATTTTCAACACCATCAATTAAAAGATTAACTAATTGTTCTTTAATACTATCATTAATTAATTCAATTGATATAATTTCCATTATTATTATTATTATTATTATTATTATTTTGTTTTTTCGAATTTATAAATTATATTATTACAAGCAAAAGTGATCGTTTTTAAATACACTCCGAATAAAAAAAAATAAAAATAAAAAAATAAAAAAATAAAAAAAAAAAAAAAAATAAAAAAAAATCTAAAGCGATCGTGGTAACCAGTGTTTAAAAAAAAAAAAATAAAAATAATAAAAAAAAAAAAATAAAAAAACTTTTACTAAAAATCCCAATGGGAAAATACCACCTAAAAATAAGTTTTTAAAAACTTATTTTTAAAAATAAAAAAATATTTATGTACAAATTTTATTATCGATTTTTTTTTTTTTTTTTTTTTTTTTTTTTTAAATTGGTTTAGAACCTAATTGAGGTACATCATCATTTGGATTAAAGTTTTCAATATGAGTGTTTGTAACTTTTGTAATTCTTTTCTTTCTTTCTTTCTTAAGTTTAGTAGATTTAGTTTGACGAGCAGATTCAACAGATTCTACAACTGATAAACCAGCATCTTTCATTTCTTTTTCTAAATCAGCTTCATTTGGTAATTTAATTGATTTCCACATGTCTACCAACTCTGAGGATAATGGAACACGAAGACGTTCATCATTTGGAAAGATGATATCACAAGCACTCTCTGCTGCTTTAATTGCAAAGATTTGTTTTGTCTCTTTGAGTTTCTTTACATCACTCTCTGCATTGTTGTATGATTCTGCCAATTCTGATACTAATATACCACCTGGATAATTTGGTAAGAGATCCAAGATATCACGTTGAGTACGTACATTGAATTTTGGTTTGAATGAGAAACGATCATTTCCATGGTCAATGATTTTTTCATTATTTCTTAAAAGTTCCAAAATTTCAGGTTTATCGTCGATCATGTGATTGGTTGAATGCATGATCTCTTTAGTATCTGCTGGTATACCTTCTAATGTTTTCAAATAGTTTACAATATCATAAACAATTCTATTACTTGGTTTCTCTTTAACCTGTTTATCACGTAATGTATTAGCTGTATAGATTGATGATTGTCTATTTGCTGAACTACTACCACCACCACCTGATATCTTTGGTATATATTTGAATGCACTATTTGTTGAACTTGATGGCTTTTTGATACTATTTAAAGTTTCAATTGCCTTCATTTGTGTTTCTTTAAAACCTGCCATATTCATTTTTTAGTTCTATATATATATATAAATTTTATATAATGATTAATCAATATATAAATAATATTAAAAAAAAATTAAAAAAATAAAAATAAAAAAAAATGATGTTATAAAATTAAAAAAATAAAAATAAAAAAAAATAAAAAAAAAAGTTTATTTGTTTAATTATTATTTGTTTGTTTGCTAGACAACACAAATTTTAAAAAGTGAGAAAATTTTAAAATTTTTTTTTTTTACCCTATTTTTTTTTTTTTTTTTTTAATTTTATTTTTATTTTATTTTATTTTATTTTTAATTTATTTTTAATTAAAATTTTATTTTTATTTTTTTATTTAAATAAAACTTTTTTCTAAAAAATAAAAAAATAAAAAAATAAAAAAACAATTTAGTTATGGTAACGAATTATACTATTATGATTTAATTAATTAATTTATTTTAAATTAATTTTTTTTTTTTTTTCAGAATAAGTTTTTTTTTAAAAAAAAAAAAAAAACAAAAAAAAAAAAATCGGAAACAATGATTCAAACATAAAGCAAAAGTCAAAATTAAACAATAACACTCACTTAAAAATGAATGATAATACTAAAGATAATAATAATAATAATAATATAGAATTTAAATTAATTAAATCAATTGAAGGTGATATTAAAAAACAATTGGTAGAATTATTAATTACAGGTGTTAAAGATGGTGATTTAGGATTCACAAATCCATTAAGTGAATTAGAAGCAGAGAAATATTGGGAAAAGGTAGATGGTGATTTAAAAGTTGAAAAAGATTGTAGACTATTATTAATTGCAATTTCAAATAATAACAATAATAATAATAGAATAGCAGGTACAGTTCAATTATCATGGGATACCTATTACAACAATTCTTTCCACCGTGCTGAAGTTCAAAAATTAATGGTAAATAAAGAATTTAGGGGTATGGGTATTTCAAAGAAATTAATGTCATCAATTGAATCTCATGCAATCTCAATTAAAAAGAAACTATTACTGCTCGATACTCGTTCAGATCATCCAATTTCACCATCACTCTATAGATCATTAGGTTACACTGAATTTGGTTCAGTACCTTTCTTTTCATTCGATTCTGATGGTTATACATCAACAACTTATTTTTATAAAGTAATTGATAAGAATTTATTATCAATTGGTTCAAAATAATAATAATAATAATAATAATAATAATAATAATAATAATAATAATAATAATAATAATAATAATAATAAAATTCCAATCATAAAATAAAATAAAATAAAATAAAATAAAATAAAATAAAATAAAATAAAATAAAAAAATTTAAAATTGTAATGGACCTTATGATTTTATTGTTGTTGTTGTTGTTGTTGTTGTTGTTTTGTTTATTTAAATTCATTGTATAAACTTAAATTTGATAAATAATTTCTATAGATTTTATTTGAACTATTTAAATGTGATGTATTTCTTCCAAACTCATAATCTCTATCAGCTAATCTGAGAGCTTCAAGATATTCATTATTATTAGATATTGGTACTGGAAATGGGAAACCATATTGAAACATTACCAAATTACCTAATAAACGAGACATTCTACAATTACCATCTTCAAATGGACGAATACTAACAAGTGCATGAGAAAGCCATGCTGCAATTGCATATGGAGATGGTTTAATTAGAGAATTCCTTAATTGATTATATTTTCCAACTAATTTCTCCATTGATTCTTTAATTAATGAACTTTAGATAAAAACTTTTTGACCTTCAAAAACTTCATATGTTCTATAAGTAATAGGTGTAGCGATGATATTTTTCAGTAATATTGAGGCCCATTTCATTATATTGTCTACAGTTAGTGATTGATCTTTTTTTCAAATATATCTTAGGTTACATAAAAATGTTTTAAAAGTATTCTTTTTTTCGGATAATGAGAAGGTTTATAAATCAAATTCATCCTCCAAATCATTTTATGTATTTTTAAACGCTATACTAAATCCATATTAAGAATAAATAAAATTAAATCATTTTTAAAAAAAATAAGAAATAAAACCAAAATATATTTTTTTTTAAAGTTTTTAATTTTCCTCAACAAACTCCCACTTTTTTTTTTTAAAAAAACAATTCTTTTTTTTTTCTCATTTTTTTGACACCACTGACTCACATGATGTCAATACACCAAAAATAAATGACTACACTAACACTCAATATTAATATTAATAATAATAAAAAATCAATTTCACAATTTAAAACTAAAATAAATAAATTTTTTTTATTTTTTTTATTTTTTTTTTTTTAATAATCAAAATAAAAATATAACAAAGAAACCAATAAAAATAATAATAAAAATAAAAATAATAAAAATAAAATTAAAATTAAAATGGTATCAGATAATAATAAAATTTTAAACCAATTACCAATTGTTATAATAAAGAAAATATTTAGAGAATTAGAACATGAAAAACCTAAACTCTCAGCTAAAACATGGTGTACTCATATGTTAATGCATGGTATTCATCATTGTAATTCCACAAGTGTTAATGTTGTAATGTTATCACTAGTATGTAAAGATTGGGCATATCAAATTATACCAAGAATTGAATTACCATGGTTCATTTCAAATGAAAAAGAGTATACATTCTTTAAGAGATGGAATGAATTTGGTATACTTTCAAATGGTATTACCAAATATCCTAAAATTTTATTTGATCTTGACAGAGTTGAATTAAATTTTCCAGATGATTCTTTCAAGTATCCAACAATACCAATTTTAGAAAATATTAAATTAATTTCAAATTTTACAATTGATGAATTAAATAGAATTCAAGAAAATAATAATAATAATAATAATAATATTGATAATAATATAAAATCATTAAAATCATTAAAAATTGAATTAAATAATGATATAACCCAATCAGAATTAAATAAACCAAAAAATCAACAAATTAAAACATTATTAAAAAATAATCAACAATTAGAAACAATTGAATTTAAAGGAATTAGAGATTTTAATATAAAGATTGATTTTAATTTATTAATTAATGATTTCTTAATGAATTGTAATGATGAAAATAGAATAACAACAATAAAATCATTATCAATTTCAAATTGTACATTAATAAATTATTCAATAAATAATAACAATAATAATGATGATATTAATAATAATAATAATAATAATAATCAATTATTATTATTGAAATCATTAACAACATTAAAATTAATTGGAGTAGAATTTAAAGAAGATGGTAAAAGTTCATTAAGATTGTTGATTTCAGAATTGGAAAATTTAGAATATTTAAAATTAATAAATAATGATATTACATTTATTGATTCAATAATTGAAAAACTTTATTTTAATAATAAATTAAAGTGTTTAACTATAAAAGAACCAAAAGTAATTCAAAATAATATTAATTGTTTAACAATTCAAACATTAATTCAATATAATACTCAATTGGAGAAAATTTCATTACAATTAAAAAAACTTGGTCAATCATATCTTGAAAGTCCATCAATAATTAATTCAAATATAAATTATAAAATTTATACTGAAACTTTGGATTTACAAATTAATGGTAGTGAAAAACTTAAAGTTTTAAAAATTAATTCAAATTTCAATGTTATAATTAATCATTGTCCTTCATTAGAAAGATTATCAATAATTCAACATAGAGATTCAACATTACCATTCCTTTTAAATAATATATCATTACCAACTTCACCATTTAAATCTTTACCAAATTTAAATTCTCTAACTTTTATTGGTGCAATTTTCAATTATTCAACAAAAGAATTCTTTAATGAATTATTTAATAATAATAATAATAATAATAACAACAATAATAAATTAAAAGAAATTGGTATAATTGATATAATAAATCAAGAAAACTGTTTAAATAATTTATTAATATCAAGTTTTAATAATAATAATAATTTACAATATTTAAAAGTAAAAGTTAGTAAAAATATTTACATAAAAGATTTATTGAATTTATTAGAAAATTTGGTTTTAGAAAATTCACCACATTTAAAATCAGTTGAAATTATTATTTCAAGTGATTCTATTTATAGTAAACAAATTAATAAATGTTCAAATTTAATTTTTCTTGAATTATTATCTGTACTTTGCTGCTCATCAAACTCAATGATTAAAAAAAATAATAAGAATTCAAATTTAAAATCAATAATATTAGTAAACAATAATTATGTAAAAAGGTGTCTATGTAATTCTAGAAATGGTGCAAATGAAAATTGTACTTCTTTTATTGACTCAACAAATTTAATTACTTCATTAAATTCTTCTATTAATATTTTCTTACCTCAATGTTTAAAACCATTATTTAAACCCTATATAACCTCAATAAATCACTTAAATAATATCTGTTTTGATAGATGGTGATTAAAAAAAAAATAAAAAATTTAATAATAAAAAAAAGATTTTCAAACTAAAGAGGAAAATAGATTTTCTTTTTTTGTTTTTTTTTTTATTGGACTATATCCTTCTTTTTAATTCTATTACCACAAACAACATTTTTACGCATACTGGGGAATAACCATCAATAAATTTATTTGATTTAGAAATCAATACCGTATAATAAATTTTTTTGATTATTTGCAATTAATAAATAATAATTTGTACTTTTAACAATTGAAACTATAAAACTTTCTTTTTAATTGATTTAACTATTTAACTATTTAACTATTTAACTATAAAAATTCATCTTTGAAACCAATTAACTACTTTTTCTAAGATTACCATCTTCATCAACTCTAACATCTTTTTTTACTAATATTTGTTTATCTTTTTTGATTGGTTGACTCTTTTCTTTGATTTTTCATTTTCATCTTTATCTTCATCATCTGCTGTTGATAATCCAGTTGGTGCTGCCCTTTTTTTATTTACAATTGTTGGTTCAGTGGCAGTGGTAGTGGTTGCTTTTTTTGGTCTTCCTCTTGATCTTGGTGGTGCAACTTTTTCTTTTTCTTTTTCTTCTTCTTCTTTTTCTTCTTCTTTTTCCTCTTCTTCTTGAGAGTGTGATATTTGTGTTTTAAATGTATTGTATAAATTAAAATTTGTTTCTTTTTCTTTTTCTTTTTCTTTTTCTTTTTCTTTTTCTTTTTCTTTTTCTTTTTCTTTTTCTTTTTCTTTTTCTTTTTCTTTTTCTTCTTTTTCTTTTTCTATCTCTTCTTTTTCTTTCTCATATCTTTTAATATTTTCAATTCTTTTAATTACCTTTTTGTACATTTTTTTTGAAGCTTCTATTTTATCTTCAATTGGTTCGACCATGCCTAAATCAAAAAACATTAATTTCTCTTCATGTAACATTAATTTCTCTTCATGTAACATTAATTTCTATATATTTGCCAATATGTCTTAAAGATAAATCCAAATGTATATTTTGATTCTGAAAATTGATCACATGCATTTGATAATTTATTAACAAAAACATCTTTATTATAATCGATAGAGGTAATAGGTTTAAAAAATGGCATCAATAAACAATACTCATTATTAAACATTGAAACCAATGTTTTGATACCCCAAATATTCAACCAATTTGTTTGTTCTGTGATAGCACTATCTCGACTTTTATTTTTAAAAAACTTGATTACAAATGCTTTAGCTTGATTGTTTATTGCTAACCATGCTTTACCCTCAGCACCTGAACCCAAGAGTGAAATTAAATAAATTACTTGGTAGTCTTCTTCTTTATTGAATTCCTCAATTGTATAAACTATTTAAATGGTATCGCTACCTTTGTCTTTGCATTCATCGCTAAAACTAATTTTACCTAAAGTTACCCATTTAAAAGAATTTTGATCAAATTTCATAAATGTATGATTTAATAGTAATCTTTGATCAACGTGAGAAAGCATCATCTTTTTAACTACAGTGCAAAGTGATTTAACCAATACGGATTCACCATTTTCAAAATCATTATATTTTATTACTGGTGATACGTATAAGAATCTCTCAACATCTTGAGTATGAGCATTTTGAAGTGAAACTAATAATTTTGGATCCAATTGAAGTTTTTCTGGAACTTGAATTTGGTGTAGTAGTATATTTAATTTTGGTATATTCTCCTCTGAAAATAGTTCAACATTTTCTTCTGAAGCGAGTTTGTTATCTTTCAACAATACGATTCTAGTTATATTGTAGCAGCTTAAAATACCAAAAAGATTTGTTACACCGTGTATATTTTAGAGTAAGACCATATAATCAAAGAGTTGATGATATGATTTATTTGAAAAATTATCACATGGTCTTTTCAGTTTTATTACTCCTTTCGGAATACCATGGTGAGTGATAATCAAAATATCTTCTTTAAAACTTGTAATTGAAATTTCAGTTTTAATTTTAAGATCTTCTTCAAGACCACATAATGCCAAGATATCTTTTATCAGCAAATTAAAACAAAGCAAAACATTGGCCCCACTTGAAATTTCATCTTGTTTTGAATCCATGCAATTCCATAATTTAGAGATTTTATAATCTAAATTGCTACAATATGGACTATATAAATTTTTAAATTCACTTTCTTGAATGTTACATTTTGTATGTTTGCTTGAAGCTGATCTATATGCTGATTTACTTATTGAAAAGTTTGGTACACCTTTGGTTTTCATATCTAATAATAAATAAATAAATAAATAAATAAATAAATAAATAAATAAATAAATAAATAAATAAATAAATAAATAAATAAATAAATAAATAAATATACAACAATAATAATAATAATAATAATAATAATAATAATAATAATATAGTTAGTATTAGTTAAAAATTATATTAATAATTGACATAAATTTAATATAACCAACTTTCAATAAAACAACAACCGATTCCAATTGATAAAGTTCAAGTTTACCACGAGCCAATTTAAGTTGAACATAAGGTTTTATTTTCTTTTCATATTTCTTTTTATCTTCATCTGTGGCATTCTTTAATTTTTCTGAATATTTACTAATTATTTCTTCAATATCTTTATTGTTCATTTTTAATTTAAACTACATAATATTATATTATTGCATTGAGCAACTGAATAATAAAATTAAAAAAAAAAAACTTTTAAAAAAAAAGTTTTAAAAAAAAATATGGCGCCAGATTTCAGAAAACTCAATGACTAAAAATAAAAAATAATAATCCAAATTTAAAATCAATAATATTAGTAAACAATAATTATGTAAAAAAGTGTCTATGTAATTCTAGAAATGGCACAAATGAAAATTGTACTTCTTTTATTGACTCAACAAATTTTATTACTTCATTAAATTCTTCTATTAATATTTTCTTACTTCAATGTTTATTATTTAAACCCTATATAACCTCAATAAATCATTTAAATAATATCTGTTTTGATAGATGGTGATTTTTTTTATAAAAAATAAAAAATAAAAAAAAAATATAAATAAAAATAGATAGAATTAAAATTATCGAGATTGTGTTAACTTTTTTTTTTTTTTTTTTTTTTTCTAAACACCTTTTTCCCCTCTATTAATAAATGAATTTAAAAAATAAAAATAAAAATTTAAAAAATAAAAAAAAGATTTTTAACCATAAGAAGGAAATAGATTTTTTTTTTTTTTTTTTAATTTTTTTTTTATTGTTTTTTGTTTGTTAGACTAGATCCTTCTTTTTAATTCTTTAACAAATACAGAACTTTTTGTTTTTTTTTCTTTTCAACTTTTTTTTTTTTTTAACTTTTTTTTTTTTTTTTTTTTTTTTTTTTTTTTTTGAGAAAAAATACACACCAAAATATTTGGGAGTCAAAAAATTAAAAAAAATAATATCTTTCGAGAGAACCCTTGCGACGAAATAATTATGTTCATGGCACGCCTCGAGTTATTTGAAAGAACACTATTTTTTTTTATTTTTTTTATTTTATTTTTTCATTTATTAAAATTGACATTCATATTGCCCTAAAAGTTTTCATTGATTTTTTGAAAAAAAAAAAAAAAAATAAAAATAAAAATAAAAAAAAATAAAATAAAAACGTCCAATCAAGATTTTTTTTTTTTTATAATTAGCACAGCGGAAGCTCAATTTTTTTTTTTTTTTTTTTTTTTTAACTTTGTAACTTTTCAATTGACACAAACCATATTAAAAATTATTTAATAGATAATTATTTATCTTTATATATATTTTTTTTATGTGTTTGATTTCAAATATACTCTTTAAAATTTAATTATTATTAAATTTATTTATTTTTAGATTTTATTTCTTACGTTTTTGGAAAAGATAAAAATAAAAAAAAAAAATAAAAAAAAAAGATAAAAATAGATTCGGTAATTTTTTTTTTTTTTTGTGTGTGTGTAAAAAATAAATAAAATAAAAACTGTATAAAAAAAAAAAAATAAATAAATAAATAAATTAAAATAAATAAATAAATATAAAACATAAAATTAAATATAAAAAAAAAAAAAAAACCATAAAAATAAAAATTAAAAATAAATAAAATAAAATGGAACCAAAAAAAGAGAAATCATTTAATGATGTTATGTCCTATTGGGCAGTCAAAGATACAAAAGAAAAAGATTTAAATATAAGTAAAAGTGGAAATAAATTACCAAATATTTCGCCCTTACAACAACAAATAATTAATAAAGAAAATAATAATAATAATAAAAATAATAATGAAAATTTACCAGATGAAAATCAAATTGAACAAAAAGAAATTGAGCACCAAGTAGAACAAATTGAAAAAGAAATTAAAGAAAACTTAGAAATTAAAGAGGAATTAGTAGGTGAGGAAAATATACAAGAAGAAAAACAATCAATTAAACCACAATCACCAGAAATAAAAAGAGAATCATTAAATTTCTATAGTTCCACTGATATTCTTGAAAAAGAAAGAGAAATTCATGAAGCAGCAGAAACTGTTATTGAAACAGCTACAACTCCGTCAAGAACACCAGCAACCAACTATGATATATTCACATATAAAGCTCAAGAAGATGAAAAATTAGTAGTAGGTAGTGAACAGCCACCACAAAATGAAGAAGAAATGATATGTAGTAATCATTCTTTCTATAGAGCAACAAATTCAGATTCATCATCAACAGGTTATTCCGGTGTATATTCAGCTCAACAAGAGCAACAAAAACAACAACAACATAGACAACCACAACAAAAACAATCAACTCAAACTGATTCATATGGATCACCAATGTATTCTAGTGATTCATATAAAAGTAATGTTGATTCAAGTTCAACAGGTGGTTCATCTTCATATAATCCATATGGTATTGCACATTATAGTGGTAGTGATAATGGTAATGGATTCTATAGTAGTGAAAGTGGTGAGAGTTCAACAAGTGGTGGATCAAATTATTTACCAGGTGAAGAAGAAGATGAAGAATTCTTTGTTTCAACAAATGATAATATTCATAGAGTTAATGTATTACCAGTAGAAGCAACATCTGGTTGTTCTTGGACAAACTCTGGTGAAGAGAATAATTGGAATTCAACTTTTCAACATTTTATGGATTTACCATGTTCTGAAGAAAAATATAAAAATTTATCAAATATTGCAAATGATTTCGTTTATTGTGCAGATTCATTTGGTAAAATTATTATTTCAGAACTTCATTTACCAATTGATCAAAAAACAATTAAACCATTAGATTTGGGTGGTGTTGCTGGTGGTTATAAATATAAGTAAGTAAATAATATTTATTATTATCATTATTATTATTATTATTATTTTTTTTTTTATATTTATTAATTTAATTTAAATTTTTTAGATGTCAAGATATTATATTTAAATTTGTAGTTGATACAGAATTAATACCAGGATTATGGATGTATGGTGAACATAAAAGAAGTGATGAAAGAGCCCAAAAATCAGCAGGACATGAAATTAAAGGTTTAAATCATTTTATGGAACTTTCAACATTAATTAGATTCCCATTGATGGCAATTATTGATTATCGTGGTTATAGATTATTGGCAATTTCATCATTACCAATCAATAAGGGTACAATTGTTTATGGTTCATGTGATGGCGGTAAAACAGTTCATAAATCGGATCCAGCAGTAAATGAAGAGATGGAACGTATGGCAAAATTAATGAATCTAAGAGGTCATGTTGTTGGTGCAAATAAAGTATTCATCTATGGTCCAGGTGATATTGAAATTCATGCAGGTCTCGATGGTAGAAAGTATATGTTAGATTTTGCAAGAGTTTTCCCACCAGAATTCCCAAAGATTCTAAGTACAAACAAAAGAATTGGTAGAGAAATTTTCTATTCAATGGTTAGACCTGAACTTTTATCAAAATCTGATCTTCCAATTAGTTCTGATGCTTTCTCTGGTTGGCAAACTGATAATGCAGATATTGTTAAAGAATTAAATGATGATACTAAAAGATTATCAGAAAGATTACATTATGAAATTATACCAGATTGTATTAAAATTATTGAAAGCTCAAAACAAAACAAAAAAGGTAACAACAACCATAACAACAATAATAATAATAATAGTAATAAAGATTTAACATCTTTAATTGGTACATCATCAAATTCAGCATTTTCAAGTAATAGTACAAGAACAGTTATTTCTCATAGTGGATCAGGTGAATTTTCAACTTATTCACCATCAGTTTTAACCTCTGATGAATTGGAAGAAGTTTCATTAAATTTTGTAAATGTTGGTGGTAAAATTAAAAAGACAGAAAAAGATTTCTCTGAAAAATCATTGGAAGTTTTAAAAATGATAGATTTCTTACATTCTCGTGGTGTAAATCTTCGTTATCTTGGTATCATTAGTAAGAGTGTTAGTGATAGAGAAATTAAAAATCTTCTCCTTACTGAAGTGGTCGCAAGAGTTTGGAAAAAGATTATTAGATCTAGAATTAGAGAGAAAATGGATTCAAGTAAACGTCCATCCGAAGGTCCATATAAACATATTATGTCTGATGTTTTCGAAGTTATTCTCACAACTAATAAAGCAAAACATCGTGAATTTTGGACTGAAACTTCTAAAGGTACATTCAAATATGTAGCCCAACGTGTTTTCCCAAAATGTTTATCAAAAACTGATCGTCAAAGTTCAGTTGATATTCGTTCAATCATTGATACTCGTTTCTTAGCCTATAGAATCATTCAAATGATGAATATTAGAATTAATAATACAGCATTTGGTCAATTCTTATCCAATCCAAAATATGTAATCTCCTATAAAGATATCGAAGAGGTTGGTTCAGTTGTCAAGCATCCAAATATCATCGATTTCTCTGCTGGTTCTTTCCTTTTCTATGAATCTCAAAGAATTATCAATGAAACCGATCATTCAGAAGGTACAACACCAGTTGAAATCAATCGTTGGATTGAAAATTCTCAAATTAAACTTAGAGCTGCTGCACGTTCAATGCCATTATCATTTAAAGTATTGTATAGATCATCAATGACCAATATTTTATTAGCAAATATTTCAACCAATTTCAAAGAATCCATTGAAATTTGCAAGACAACATTGGATAGTATTCGTCGTACTCGTTCAAAACATAAAGGTATACCAGTACTATTGGCATTGGAAGGTATTATTCGTTTAAAACTTGGTAATTATTATTTATTCTGTTCTCATAGTTATCCAGATTTTAAGAGAGAAATTGATCAAGCACGTGAAAAACTCGAAGAAGCACTATCGGTCGATCCAAATGCGATGAATGATTTCATAGCACAATCAATACCACTCGAAAGATTAACATTTAAAACCGAAGTTAGAGATAAAGCATTATCGTTTAGTGAGCGTCGTAGAAACAATGAATTATTCTCAATGGTATTAATGATGAATGACAGTAGTGAACAATCAATCCTTCGTACTATCTTACCAAATTATTTCAAAAGAATCATTCAAATTAAAGATTTCTCAATTCCAATTGCATTGAGTCGTATTTTAGGTTCAAATGAAATCAATCTACTCACAAGTCAATTACCAAATTTACATTGTTTCAATGTTAATAATATTACCTTTACACCAGAGATTGGTAAAAACATTTTGGTGATGAAAGATTTAAAGAATTTGAAATTGGAGAAAACTTTCTTTAGTAATTCAAAATCAACTTCAACTGAAATCACAAGCTTAAATCATTTCATTAAATTGTTATTAACTGAATCAAAAGCATTGGTCTCCTTACAATTGAATTCACGTGCTATTGATGATGATGTATTCGAGGGTAATTATCATTTGTTTTCAAATTTATTAAAGTTAACATTGGTAGATACCTACATTACCGATAAAACTTTAATTGGCTTAGCTCCATATTTGGGTAAATTAGTATCACTCTCTTTAACTGCAAGTCGTGATTATAAAGATGAGGGTTTAATTTCAGTGTTAGAGTCTGCTCAAAAATTAAAAAGCCTTTGTGTTTCTTATAATTCTAATATCACTGATAAATCTGCACAAGTTATTTCAAAATATTCCTCTGAACTTACTGAACTTTATTTGAGTCGTTCTAAAATTTCAGCTGCTATGATTGCTGAAATCGTATCAAAAACTCCAAAAATTCGTATTCTCGATTTATCAAGTTCTTTTGCCGATGTTTCTATGGTCTATAGTTTAAATCATCATGGTTCTAAACATTTGGAACAACTTTACCTCTCAAACACTGAAAAGATTGGTGATGATTATTTGGATTTACTCTTAAATTTAAGTTCAACTTCAACATTAAAAACTATTCATATGGCTGAAACTGATGCATCTGATGAATTGGTTTGGAAACTCTTTAGTAAGATGGAAAATATTCAAGAGTTAAAACTTCCTGCTCATTTCCATTTACCATCATTCATGGAATGGTTCGATGAAAACACCAACGTTAATAGCGATGATATGATGATGATCAATTCAGTTTCGGATCAACCACTTTATAATCTTAAAACTCTTGATTTAACAATGGCAGTTGTTTCATTACAAAGTATTCAACAAATTTTCCAACTTTGTCCTCAACTTGAAAATTTCACTTTCTCAGCCGTTACCTTTGTTAATGATCAATCCATAGTTATTGATTGGTGTGCCGATGAATTACTCTTATTCTCATTCTTTGGTCTCTTTTCAAATTTAAGAGAAATTAATTTATCAAATTCAAATATTGAACCTCGTAATATTAGAACTTTAATTTGTAAATGTCCTTCTCTTAGAATTATTCATTTATGGAATTGTAAAAATATTTCATCTCAACAAATTTATGATTTATCAGTTCAATATCCTTATATTCATTTCGATTAAATATTAATTATAAAAAAAAAAAAAAAAAAAAAAAAAAAAAAAAAGAAAATAATTTATGTATTTATAAAAAATAATTAATTTATTTTATATTACTTTTTTATTAATGTTTTAATTTTATAATTTTTAATTTTTATTAATTAAATTGTTACAACAGTATTATTATTTGTATTATTTGTATTATTTGTATTATTTGTATTATTTGAAGATTTAATTGCAGGTGAAGGGAAACAAATTACAGGAGATAATAACATAAATTGTTCAGCTTGTTGTTTATATGGACAAGTTTCACAATTACAATCTTCACAATGATCATTATTATCTAATGATTTTACTTGAGAGGATTCATCAAAAGTAAAAGATTCTAATAGATCAACCAATATATTTTTTTCATCATTATCTAAACTACTTATGAATTTTGAAAGTTCAAAAGATTTCTTTCCATAATGTTCTTTATAAACTTTAATTACTCTATTAAAGCATTCTAAAAATCTTTCAGCAGTATTTTTATTATCTCCATATCCTGATGATCCAGATGGTTTTTTATGTTTTTTAATTATACCACTTTGAGATGGAATACCACCACTGCCGCCACCACCACTAATTGAAAATGGTGAAGAAGGTGGTGAAGTTGAAAATGCACATGATATTAATTCAGGTTCAGAATATTCAGAAAATGAATATTCAGATTCGGGTATACCTCTTTCTTTTAACATATTTGATAACAATGCAGATTGTGTTAAATGTAAGTTTTCTAAAGATGATAAACGGTCGGTAAGGATATCGATAAAGGTTTGTTTCTTTTCACAAACACCATTTGGATCCTTTTTAATATGATCAACTTTTGAAACAACACGAATTGGAAATGATAAAATTGAATTACCACCATTAATACATCCCATTGTTGATCCTGGTGTAGATGAATTGGATGTTGAAGAAGTGGTAGTAGTTGATGATGTTGAAGAAGAGGTAGTAGAAGTTGCTGATGATGAAGTTGATGTTGAAGAGGTAGTTGGGACAATTGCCTCTTTACCATCTTTTGTTATTGATTTTTGATTTTCTGGTGAAACATGTACCATTATATAGAATAAATTACCTTGATGCTGACTACTAAGTATTGAAATTTTAATATCTATTGCAAATTGTTCACCATTTTTACAACTACTTCCAACATAGGTTATTGGTGGATTTTGAATGAAACTAACCTCTTTTAATGGTTCATTAACATAATATAAACCGGCTTTAACACAAGAAGAACTAAAATTAATTTTATTTAAATCTAATGAACGAATTTTTAAAACGAATGACGTATTCTTTACAACTATATGAACATTTGAATTTCTATTATTTATTATAACATTTTCAACTGAAATTGATTCTTGTTCAATTACTTCTAAATATGGTGAATTAATTGTTGCTGATGAATAAGTTGGTGTTGGTGCTGAATTATTACCACCTTTAGTTTTTGGACTTATTGTATTTGTATTGTTATTGTTGTTGTTGTTGTTGTTAATATTATTTGGTGTAGTTGATAATGATGATTTTTTAATTATTGGTGATGGTGGTTGTAATTGTGAATTTGGTTGATATTGTTGTAATGGAGTATTAACACTTGATAATTGTAATGGAGTCGATATAATTGGTGTTACCATTCCAGAGGTTGGTTTATTACCATTGCTTGGTGTTGTTTTTGATTTTTTAGAATTTGATGTTGGGGCTGTAGTAGTAGAAGTGGTAGTGGTAGTAGTTGTGGTGGTTGAAGAGGTTGAATTTGGTGTTGATTGTGTAGAAATTGGAATTTGTTGATGTTGTGGTGGTGGAGGTGGTGCAAGTTGTGGTTGTTGTGGTACCAATTGTTGTTGTTGCATTAAACCAAAATTATGATTAACACTATTCATATTTGTTAAATTGGTTAAATTTGTAAAATTATTCATTTGCTGTTGTTGTGTTAAATATTGTTGTTGTTCATAACTCATCATTTTTTTTAGATATATTTATTTAATTATTTAATTATTATTAATTTTTTAATATAAGCGAATGAATGAATGAGGAATGTGGTTTGGGTGTGAATTTTTGTGTGTGTGTGTGTGTGTGTGTTTTTGTGTGTGTGTTTGTGTTTAAAAATAAATAAATAAATAAATAAAATAATTATTTTAAAGATTTAAAAATAAATTTATTTTTGGTTTAAGATTTAATTATGATGAATTAAATTTAAAAAAACAAATTAAAATTAAAAAAAATATATATAAAGTGTTTTGAAATAAAATAAAATAAAAAAAATAAAAAAATTTAAAATTATTTAAATTAAATAAAGGTTTCTGATTTGATTGTTTTTTTTATTATTATTATTATAATTTATTGTTTTTTATTTTTTATTTTTTTTATTTTTGGTATATTGTTTATTTGTTGTTAAAAATCACACAGGTGCGCTTCTCCTCCTCAAAGGATTGATTACTATTATCGATATCAATATTTATTTATTACACGATACGAAAAATAAAAGTCTTTTTGATTATTTTTTATTTTTTTTATTATTTATTTTTTTATTTTTTTATTGATAAATTGTAAATAGTGTAGTTCCTACAAAGAAATAATTACTACTATTTAAAGTCACTAGATTAGATGATATGTGATAGTGGTACGACACTTTAATGTAAATAAAAATAATGGAATAATAAAAAATTAATAAATAATTTGGAAATCATGAATATATTTAATAAAATTACATAAAATATTCCAAAAATAATTAATAATTTATTTAAATTATTTTAATTTTTTTTTTTTTTTTTTAGTGGTCAGTTTTGTTTTATTTTATTGTTTGTTGTTTTTGGTGGTGGTTGGGTGTGTTGGTTTTCATTCCCCCACTCCCATTTAAACCCACCCTGCTATAAATTCTTTCCCCTAAAAAAAAAAAAAAAAAATTAAAATAAAAAAAAAAAAACCAATTAACTATCCCATTATTTTTGTGTGTTTGTGTTATTTGAATTTCCAAAAAAAAAAAAAAAAAAAAACTAGCATTTTTTTTTTTTTTTTTTATATATCTATTTACATACTAACAGTATTGAAAAAAAAAAATTTATTATTTAAACTACAAATAAAATTTTTATATACTAATAAAAACAAAAAAAAAAAAAAAATAAAAAAAAAACAATAATGATAAAAATAGTAACCCCTACCATTTTATTCAAAATAAATTAAATGCTCCAATGCATTCAAAAAAATTTTATCTTGCCAAACAATACAAATGGGGTGAAAAAATACTCTATTTAATTGAAAGATTTCCAAAACAACCGATACTAAAACACTCATACTATTAATTTGAAAGCAATTAAAAAAAAAAAAAAAAAAAAAAAGAGTGAGCCACACATAGAACTGCAAATATCTGACAAAAAAAAAAAAAAAAAGAATGTGCATCATAACAACAATAAATAGATTTATTCATAGAGACCATTCCAATTTCAAAAGTTAACCTTCCTTATTCATAATATGATGTGTTGGTGTACGAATTATAAACGCTATAAAAACGCATGTATAACCGTATAAAAACAAACATACATTTATATACCAATTATATTATTTCATTCATATATATAAATAAGAGAGGAACTGTTAAGAAAAAAAAAAAAAAAAAAAAATTAAAAAAAAAAAAAAAAATGAATTGAAAAAAAAAGATTAAATTTATTTTTAAATATTGGTATATTTTTTTTAAAAAATAACAATTATTATAATAATAATATAAATATGCTTTGAAATATAAATAAATAAAATTTTATTGCAATTTACAAAAAAAAAATAAAAAATAAAAAAAAATAAAAAATAAAAAAAAATAAAAAAAATAAAAAATAAAAAATAAAAAATAAATACCACAAACTTTAATAATGAGAGTAATAATTATTACAATAATTATTATTTTAAGATTGAAAAACTATGAGTTGAGCGAAAATATTTGAAAGCTCGTTTTTGGAAAAAGCAAAAGAAAAAAAAATAAAAAAAAAAATAACGGTTTTGGCCAAAACCACGAAAAAAAAAAAAAAAAAAAAAATTTAACCTATTCATCATTTTAAAACATAAACTTTAAAAACCATCAAAAAAAATATTTCAAACACAAATATAAATTCATCTAACCAATTATTTTGATCTATTTTTAATTTTTTAAACAAATTAAACAATTTTTTTATTTATTTATTTATATTTTCTAAACTACCCCCCCCCCCCCCACACACCACACACCTCAAAAGTAAACTCATTTCAATAAATAATATCAAAAAAAAAAAAAAAAAAAAAAACAAAAACAACAATAATAATAATAATAATAAATTCACATGCTATGGGATATAAAAAAAAACAATTACTTTACAAATTTATAAATTTTCCAACCCCTTAACAAACAAATAATTAATTTGTAAAAAAAAGAATATAGAAATAATTAATAATATTTTTAATTTTCATTATAATAATTAAAATAATAATAACAATAAATAAAAGTATTATCAATTGATAATATTAGGCGCACTCTTATTATACATTTTCACAGTACGATATTACACTAGGTATAGATAGAGATAATCATATATTCATTCGATCTCTTAATATATATTTTCAAAATAACATAAAATAAAAATAAAAATAAAAATAAAAATAAAAATAATGAAATCAATAATATCAAATATAAATAATATAGATAATAATCATTTAGCAGGAGGTGCATTAGCATTATGGTTTATATTAAATATTAGTACATTAATATTAAATAAATATATTTATTCATCATTGTATTTCTATTATCCTATAACATTGACGGCGATACATATGTTTGTATGTTGGATTGGAAGTGTGGCAGTATTGCGAGTATATAAATTGATACCATTGATAACGGTACAATGGAGTGGTAAACAATTTATAAATATAATGATTCTATCGATTTTATTTTGTTCAAATATTGTATTTGGAAATGTTTCATTACGTTGGGTTCCAGTATCGTTTATGCAAACTGTAAAGAGTTCAGTACCATTGTTTACTGTTATCTTGACTACATTATTCTTTAGTAATATTGGTGGAAAGAAAACAACATTCACTCGTGGCACTTATTTATCGATGATTCCAATCGTTGGTGGTGTTTGCGTTGCCTCGCTATCAGAGGTGAATTTCAATCAAGCAGGTTTCATCGCTGCTTTAGCCTCAAGTATTTTATCAGCTGTTTTTGCAATCGTTTCAGGTTTGATTCTAACTCAACAAATGAATGCCGTCAATTTACTCTATTATATGTCCCCAATATCTTGTTGTCTCCTCTTCCCTTTGAGCGCTTTCATGGAATGGAATGCTATCGCAAATGAATGGCCACTCTATGGCGAGAGTAAACCAATCGTCATTCTATTACTATCGGGTTTAATTGCTTTCCTTTTAAATACTTTCACCTTTTTAGTCATTAAATTAACTTCACCTTTAACCTACACCGTATCTGGTAATCTTAAAGTGGTCCTAAGTATTTCAATCTCAATTTTAGTCTTTAAAAATGAAACAAACTTTTTCAATGTTTTAGGTTGTGCCATAGCTATCATGGGTGTAGTTTGTTATAGTAACATTAAATATGAAGAATCAAAAGCAAAATTAGAACAACAACAACAACAATCTTTAAAACAATTAGAATCAATTTATGAAGAGAAATTAGATAAAGAATCTTTATTATCTAAATAAATAAATAAAATTAAAAATAAAAGATTGTATAAAAAAAAAAAAAAAAAAAAAAAAAAAAAAAAATTTATTTTTTTATTTACTAAATATTGAAGGGATTTGCATTAAGCTTTTATTTTGATTTTAAAATTGGAATAATATTATTATTATATATAAACAAAAAGCAAAAAATAAAATAAAGATCTTTTTTTTTTTTTTTTTATAAGATAGTCCAAACCAATTTATTGGTAATACAGGTGTTGTTGGTTTTAACCCCATCCATGAAGTTAAATTTTCATTTTATTTTTTTATTTTTTTTTGAAAATACATTATATTGTTATATTCTTTATCATTTAGGAGATTTTGAATTTTAATTTATATTATTTGTCATTTTTAAAATTTCATCAATTATTAAATTTGTATTAAAAGATTGATAATGAATTAAAGTTGGATCTATGTTGAATTGAGTTGTTTTTTTAATTTGATCTTTTTCAATAGGTGAAAACTCGACTATAATTGTTTTTTGTTTACCAAAGTGACTAATTAAATAACCCATTTCAAGTAATAAACTTAAATTTGGTTGTACCATTTCTTGATAGGCCTCAAAAAAATTATTAGTCTTTTTAAAAAATCTATTTTCATATGTAATTAAAATAATGCAAAAATCACATTTCTTAACTTCTTTTTCAATGGTATCTATTGATTTAGTAAATTCGCTATTATCATTTTGTGGTACTATTATCATATCGATTTTTAATTTAATTAACATTTCTTTTATAAAATTATTTGATTTTTCATTATCACTATGTGCAATATACGCTCTTGCATTTCTCTTTGTAGTAATAATTGAATTTGTTGTATTAATAGTATTTGTAGTTGTGGTTGTTTTCTTTAATTGATTAAAGTTTGGTGGTATATATAAATTACTATTTCTAAATTCTAAATCTAAATCAACAACCTTATTATTATTTTTATTAAAATGGTATATGATTGGTTGATCTAAATCTGGATCTCTCCTCTTCTAAATTTGTAATATTATAATTATAATTATTATTATTATTATTATTATTATTATTATTATTATTATTATTATTATTATTATTATTATTATTATTATTATTATTATTATCTAATAAAGGTATATTGTGGGATAAACTAGTTCTTAAAGGTGGGGTTGTTATATTAATAGATTCTTTATAATTGGTGGGTGAAGTTTTTAATTTTTTAAATGGTGTCTCTGGATGTGATTGTTCTGTTGGTGGTTCTTCATTTTTTATTAATGAGGAAGATGTATTTAAAGGTGAACCTATTGTTTCAATGGGTGGTGATGGTATATTATCCTTATCATTTTTAAAAAAATCCCAAATATTTTTTTTTCTTTCAATTTCCTTTTTACTTCCAATACCCCCTTCACTATTGTTCTATATTTAATTAATTAGTGTTTTAGTTGGATTTTGATTTTAATTTTGTTTTTTTGTTTTTTTTTTTCTCCATACAATTAATTTATAAATAAATAATTTGTTTAAAACATACTAAACCTTCTAATATTTTTTCAATTTCAATATTTTTAGGTTGTGTTTGAATGGTACCAGTGGATAAATAAAGAGTAATTGTAATTTTTTGGTAATCAATTAAAATTTTAAAAAAGATTTTATTTGGTTGTTCATTTGAGTTTAAAAATATGACCTGACTAAAAATAGTTTTCAAATGTTCATATGCCGATTCTGGTGTGATAAAAATTTTTTTCATGTTGATGTGGCATTTTTGTTTTTACAAACAAATAAAAAAAAAAATTAAAAAAAATTAAAAAAAAAAAAAAAAAAAAAAATCCAAATCTATTTTGACATTATTTTTATTTACCACACTTGCATTGGTGGTGTTTCTTTGTTAGCAAAATGACTCATCTTTATTTCCAGTCAATTTTTAAATATATTTGGTAGTGACTAAACAAAGATATTTTTATTTTATTTTCATTTTTAAACACAAATAAATTTCTTTTATTTTATTTTTTTTTTTTTAATGTTTTTTTTTATTGTTTTTTTTAATTGTATTCAATTATCTATCTTTTAACATTTTTAAAAAGATTTAAACTATTAATACTAAATATAATAAAATGGAAAATGAAATTGAAAATGAAGAAAAGAAATTTGATAATGATAAAATTGTAAAACTAATTATAATTGGGTGTGGTCAAAGAGGATTTGTTTATAGTAGATATGCTATCGAAAGACCAAATAGATTAAAGATTGTTGCAGTTTGTGATCCAATTAAATTTAGAAGAGATAAATTTGGTTTAGAATTTGGATTAAACTCTAATATGATATTTGAAAATTGGAATGAAATTATTTCAATAGATAAATTTGCTGATGCAGTATTGATAGCAACACCTGATCAATTACATTGTGAACCTGCAATTGCATTCGCCAGTAAAAAGTATCATTTATTAGTTGAGAAACCATTGGCAATAACTCTAGAAGATTGTGAAAAAATTACAGCAGCCTGCAAAGCCAACAATGTAATGTTATCAGTATGTCATGTATTAAGATATGCACCAGTGAATATAAAAATTAAACATTTAATTGATAGTGGTTTAATTGGTGAAGTATTAAATATTCAACATTTAGAACCAGTTGGATATTATCATCAAGCTCATTCATATGTTAGAGGTAATTGGAGAAACCTTTCAGGTTCAACCTTTATGTTATTATCAAAATCATGTCATGATCTTGATTTAATTCATTATTTTATGGGAGGCAGGAAATGTAAAAAAGTTTCATCATTTGGTAGTTTAACATACTTTAAAAAGGAAAATAAACCAATTGAAGCTGGTAATGCAATGAAATGTTTTGAATGTCCAATTAGTAATAAATGTCCATATAGTGCTCAAAAGATTTATTTAGAACGTTATCCTTGGAAAAATCATGTACTAGTACCAGATAGAGAACCAACCAAAGAGAATGTTCAATTTGCCATTGAAAATGGTCCATATGGTAGATGCGTCTATGAGAGTGATAATGATGTGGTTGATCAACAAATTGTAAATTTAGAGTTTGAAGGTGGTGCACTATCTTCTTTTAGTATGGTAGCATTCACTGAGAGCATGTGTGTACGTAAAATTAGAATCTTTGGTTCAATGGGTCAATTAGAATGTAACAATGGATATGATATCATCTATGATGACTTTAAATTTGGTCAAAAGGAAATCTTTAAACCACCTGTAATTCAAAAAACTAAAATGTCAAATCATGGTTCCTCAGATTATTATCTCATGAGATCATTTATTTATGCTATATCTGAAAATGATCCAACTCAAATATTATCTGGTCCTGATGATACTCTAGCTTCCCATAAATTAGTATTTGATTCTGAAAATTCAAGATTAAATAATACAATTTTAAATTTTTAAATAAAATTAAATAAATAAATTTAAAAAAAAACCAAATGTTTTTTTTTTTTTTTTTTTTTTTAAGTGTTCAATGTAATTAGTTACATTGATATTTATTTATTTTTTTAACTTGTCAATCGAAAAAATAAGGGGATTAATAATATTATGGAAGAGGAATAAAAAGAATGAAGAGAAGAAAGAAGTATAGAAGAAAAGGAGTATAGAAGTAGAGGAGAGGGAGGAAAAGTGGAGAGGAAGGAAGGAAAGAAGGGGTGAAGAGGTATAAAGGAAGGAGGTATAAAGGAAGGAGGTATAAAGGGAGGGAAGTTGAAAAGTATGGGGGTTGAGACACATAAAATTACTGATCCACCTTCCATATTTTCTTTTGGTTTTTTTTTTGTTTTTGATTTTGATTTTGATTTGGTGTATATATAAATAATTTTTTTTTTTTTTTTTTTTTTTTTTTTTTTTTTAACTACTTATCATTTATATTTCTTTAAGGTGTCAAGATCTTCGGAAGTTCACTCGCAACAAGTAACTCTTGGAGTATAGTTACGATATCTACCAAAGAGAATATTACCAACTAAAACTCCTGCAATTACTGCAAAAAAGAGTGCAACATTAAATGTCATTCTGTAAATTAATTGGTAATAATAAAAAAAAAACATTAATATTTCATTATGTATAAAAAAAATTAATAAAATTAAAAAAAAGGTTCAACTTACGCAACAAGCATTAAAGCATAACTACATGTTAGTTCGATAGCATGTAAACATCCTCTCTGTTTTAATAAAAAAAAAAAAAAAAACAAAAAAAAATTATTATTAGTATGAATAAATTAAATAAAAAAAATAAAAAGAATTTATACATACAATTATATCTCTATAAGAGAATTTTGGATAAGAACCACTTAAGAAAGATGAATTAATTAAATTATTATCTTCTGAATCTTTTTTGTTTGGAGTCCATCTTTTTTCTAAAATACTTCTAAGGGTTTTTTCGAGTTCAAAAAAGATAGCAAAGAAAAAGATGGCAAACCATGAACCAGCAAATTGACGGTCAGTTCTTGGTACCCAAGATTTAAAGAGGATATAGTCCAAGATACCAGTGTGAAAGTACATTCTCATGATTGGAACGGCGTCAGCAACAGAGGCGACACAATAGTCTGATGTGATTTGAGAGTTGTAGAGTTGACCAGAGGAGGAACACATCTTGGTCCAATTGGCACATTGTGACATATCAGGCATAGCCATACAAAGGGAGGAGTAAACTGGCAAAACATCACAGGTGGTAGTTGGTGAATTTCCTGAACATTTCTCACAACCATCCATTGCCATCTCTGTGCAAATACTTTTAATACCAGCGAATAATTGCATTGTGGTTGGTAAATTACTAATTGAATCGACTGATGAACATTGTTCAACAACTGAACCTGATGCGCAGAGTTTCTTAAAGTTTGAACAACCATTCATACCTGGCATATCATGGAGACAGCTATCACCAAGAATTGAAAATGGAGCACAAATACCACTTGTTGATGATTCTTGATTACATGATTTTTGAATGGAGCATACTGTCATGTATGGCATACTCTTACAAAGGTTAAGGATATCGGCATTTGCATTGGCAGCAGTATAAACATAGTCTGCACAACTTGGATCGGATGGATTGGTGAAACAATCTGTTGCAGGTGTTGGCTCATCAGTACAAATTCCCGAGGAGATTGGTGAACTTGCCATGTTACCAGAAGAAGCACACATTTGGGTCCAGTTGGCACATTGACCCATCTCTGGCATTGCAAGACAAAGAGTGGAATAAACTGTTAATACATCACAAGTGGCATTTAATATTGTGCATTTTTCACAACCTGTCATTGTCATTTCATTACAAATACTTTTAATATTTGCCCACATTTTCATTGTAGTTGGAAGATCGGTAACAGAGTCAACGGTTGAACATTGTTCAACGACTGAACCGGATGCACATAATTTCTTAAAGTTATTACAACCACTCATGCCTGGCATATCGTGAAGACAACTATCACCAAGAATTGAGAATGGATCACAAATACCACTTGTTGAGGATTCTTGATTACATGATTGTTGAATGGTACAAACTGGCATATAAGGCATGCTACCACATAAATTATTGATATCTGCTGTTATATTTGCCAATGGATATTGAAAATTGGTACAACTAGCATCACTTGAATTTGTGACACAATCAACTTGTCCTTGAACTAAAAATAAAGAACAACTAATTAAAATGAAAAATAATAAGCCTGATATTACTTTCATTTTTTTCTATATATATATTATATTGCTTGTATGTTTGGGTGTGTGAGTGTGTGTTTTTATTATTTTTTTTTTTTTTTCTATTTTATTTTTTATTTTTATTTTTTTTTTAATTGATTTTTAATTATTAATAATTTATTATTATTTATTACTATTATTTATTAAAAAAAAAATAATAAAATAAAGAAAAAAAAATAAATAAATTTAGACAATTAGAATTTTAATTTACCCAATAATTGTATTTGAACGAATGAAACTCAAAAATAAAAAAAATAAAAAAATAAAAAAAAAAATAAAAAAAATTAAAAAAATTAAAATGAAAAAAAAAAAAAAAAAAAAAAAAATCTTGTGGGGACAAATGTTTTTCAATTAAAATTGAACTTGGGTATTTTTGTAAAAACACAATTAAATAATAAAGAAATAATAAAAAAAAAATAAAAACTATATATTCTTTTTTTTTTTTATTTTTTATTTTTCCTTTTTCAATTTATTCAATCATTTCTTTTAATTTATTTTTTTCCCAATTTATTTAATCATTTTTTTTTTTATTATTTTTTTTTCCCATTTAAAATTTATTTTTTTTAATTTTTTTTTTTTATTTTTTTTTTTTTTTTTTTTTACTTTTATAATTTTTTTTTTTAATTTATTTTTTTTTTTAATTTTTTTTTTTTACTTTTATTTTTTTTTTCAATTTTTTTATTAATTGTGATTTATATATTTGTTTATTCAATAAATGAGGAGCGAAGCACAAGTTCCTCCAGCACAAAAAGTTTATTATGAAGAACTTTTTCAAATTGCTGATGTGGACAAAGATGGAGTAATTGGTTTAAACGATGCATCATTTTTTAGAAATTCAATGTTATCAAATGATATTTTAAGAGATGTAATTACTTTTTTTTAATTTATAATAATAAATAAGTAAATAAAAAAAAATAAAAAAAACAAACCAATAGTTTTACTAAATTTTTTTTATTATTATTTTATTCATTAATAATTTTAGATTTGGCAATTATCAGATGTGAATAATGGATATTTAAATATTGACGATTTTTTTGTAGCATTAAAATTAGTTTCATTGGCACAAATGGGAGCACCAGTTACTTTGGATAGTATTAAATTAATACCAGTTATTCCACCACCAAAATTAAATGATATTCCCCCATTAAAAAATGATGTAGGTTTTAATTCAAAAAAAAAAAAAAAAAAAAAAAAAAACCATTTATAAACACTCATATTTCTAATAATAACATAATAATAATAATAATAATAATAATTAATAAAAGTGGATAATAAGTAATGGTGAAAAACAAAATTATATAGATTTATTTAATAAATATGATGAGGATGGTGATGGATTTATTTTAGGATCACAAGCTAAAACTATATTTGGTACAAGTGGATTGCCAACAAAAATGTTGAGCCATATTTGGAATTTATCAGATGTTAGTAAGGATCAAAAATTGGATTGTCAAGAGTTTATAATGGCAACATTTCTCATTAGATCAGTATTAAAAGGTTATGAACTACCAAATAAATTACCAGAATCATTGATTACATCTTCACATTATATTAGTTCGGCTGGTGTACCATCACCAAAGATTCCAGAATGGTTAATACCACCACCCGAGAGAATAATATATGAAGATTTATTCAATAAGAACCAACAGGGAGGTATATTCACAGGTTCTCAAGCAAAAGTTCTCTTTGAGAAATCTGGTCTCTCCAATCAAGATTTGAAATTGATTTGGGATTTAGCTGACCACAATCAAGAACAAGTTTTAGATAAACATAAATTTGTAATTGCAATGTTTTTAATCTCTCAAAGAAAAAAAGGTAAAGAATTACCTCAATCACTTCCTCAACTATTATTAGAATCTTCAAAGAGTACATTCAATCCTTCTTCAATAACTTCACCACCACCACAATCTTCACCACAATCTTCTCAACTACAACAACAACCACCACAACAGCAACAACAAACTGGTGATTCAAAATATAATATAAATTTAAATGATTTAGTTTCAAATACCACACCAATTGGCCAACCAAATATACAACCAACTACTACTACTACTACAACACCTGCAACTGCTTCAGGTGGCTTGAATGTTAGTGGTTTACTTTCACCACCACCTCAACAGCAATCACCTTCAATTGTAGGTACACCACCTTCTACTATAACAAGAGAAGGATCATTTACATTTGATAATAGTGGTGGTGGTAATAATTTATTAGCAAAACCACCAAGAAGTAATAGTATTACACGTATGAATTCATTCCAACATCAATTACCACAACAACAACAACAACAAGTTTCACCACAATCGACCATTTCAAATACTAGTATTGGTAGTGGTAGTAGTAGTTTCTTATCAACTAATGCTACAACATCATCACCACCACCAATACCATCAACATCTTCACAACCAACTTCATCAAATAATAGTTCTATAACTAGTAATAATAACAATCCAATTAGTCCAACATCCACCAATATTACTCAATTATTTGAAAACATTGAAAAAGTTAAACAACAAGTATTTGAACAAGAGAGAATTAGACAAGAGGAAATTCAAGTTAAATTGAACCAAGAATTACAATTGGAAGCAGAGTTAAAACAACAACTCGCACAAGAACAACAACAATTAGATGAGGTTAGGGAAAATGTAAAAGAAGAGGAAATCAAACTATCCTCTATTAAAGCTGATAATCAATCATTGAAAGAACAAATTTCAACCGCTAGAGTCGATATTAAATCATTAAAATCACAGTTGGAACAACAATCATCACTACTCAGAGAAAAGAGTGAATTGTTTGACGAACAAAATGAAGCACTCTCACACTTGAATGATGATCTTAAAGAAAAACAACAAGAGTTACAAAAGAATAAACAACAAATCGAACAATTATTGTCATCAATTGAATCGATTAAACAAAATCGTACCGATGTAAAGAATCAAATTTCAACTGTAACCAAACAATTGAATGACTCTAAATTAGAATTAAAACAATTAGCTGAGGAACAAAAACAACAAAAACAAAAATTAGCAGAAGAACAAAAACAATTACAACAATTACAACAACAACAACAACAACAAGCAACTTCAAAATCTTTAACCTCTGTTAAATCTGATGATAATATAACTTTCCTTAGTGGTATTAATACAAATACCACCTCTACAAACACAGCAACTTCAATTCCAACTGCAAGTGTAAGTGGAAATGATAATTGGGACTTTTTTAATTCACCACCAGTTAAATCATCATCATCCTTACCAACTTCACCATTTGATGATGATAAAACTTTTGTACCAACATTTACAACTACCACCACCACAACTAATAATAATAATAATAATAACACTATAAATACTAGTAATGGTAATTTAACATTTACATCACCAGTTAAATCAACTGTTAATCAATTGAAATCATCAAATTCATCAGTTGGTGGAACAGGTGGTAGTGTTTCAACTAGAAAATTAAGTGGTGCAAGTGTCAGTAGTAACAATAGTTTCAATGATAATACTAGTATAGATACATTAAATAATCATTTTGGTTCCGATCAATTTTCATTCAACTCATTTGGAAGTAATAATTTAACAGCACCACCAACAACCTCATCTTCAACAAATAAAGTTCAATCAGATTTCTTTGGTGTCGGTGGAGGAAATAAAGATCCATTTGGTGGTGATTCAAATAATAATCCATTTGGTGAGGAAAGTACATCATCAATTAGGGATGGTGGTTCTGAAACTTTATCAGAAGCTCATACTCTCTTTGATAAAGATCCACTTTTTGAAACAAATGATGCATTTCAATCCAGTAAAGATCCATTTGGTCAAATTTTATTCTCAAACTTTACAAAAGATTCATTTGGTGGTGAAAGTGTATCAAACAATAGTAATAATAGTAGTATAATTTCTTCAAATACAATACCTTCATCAAATTTTACTTTTAATACAAATTCAACAACAACCAATAATCGCCAATCACCAATTGATTCTGATTTATTTAGTGACAATCAACAACAACAACAACAACAACAACAACAACAACAACAACAACAACAACAACAACAACAACAACAACAACCAACTCAGTCAAATCAAAATAATCAAAGTTTTACAAGTAATGATTCTTTTGATGATTTCCAAACTACACCAACACCAACCAATAACAACAACAACACTACAACAACAGAGTTTGGTGTAAAGTTTAGTGATACAACTTTTGGTGATAGTTCAAATGGTGATTTTGATTTTGGAAGTAATGTATTTGGTCAACCAAGTGCAAATGATCCATTTTCATCATCAATTGAACCTCAACATCAACCTGATACAAACAATGTATCCTCTGATCCATTTAAAGGTGGTTTTGATGATTTTGGAAGTGCACCATTCTCTTTTGATAATAAATTCAATGAAGTAGTTGGCGATGATTCACCATCATTAACAACAGCAACAACAACAACAACAAATGATAATGATAATGGCACTTTTGTTTTTAATGACAATAATAATAATACACCTTCACCATTTGATTCTTAAGAATTATATTAAAAAAAAAAAAACATCAATTATTATTGTATTTTAAAAGTAAAAATAAATAAAAAAAATAAAAATAAAAATATTAAAAATAAAAGGAAAACTTAAAATAAATTTATTTAAATCTTTCTTTAAAGACCAATATAATATGATCTACCACCAACATTTTGAATTGGAGTAATTGTTGGTGATAATAAACACCATTCATACCAAACTTTACTCTTTGAAACATTTCTCCAAAATGCACATTTAGCTTTTATATTATTATTATTATTATTATTTAAATTTCCATTTGAGAAATAAACTGGTTGTTTTAATGGGAAATAAATTGGAAACCAACTAAACATACCAGTTGAAAAATTACTTGGATTAATACTTATATGAACATCTTTATATAGACAACAATCGAAATAACCAATGAAACCATGACAAGTGGTTGATGGAATTGTTAATTCAAATTCTAATGATTCATATCTAGAGTTATCAATGATTTCATCTCTATTTGGATGTGAGAATGTAAATAATGGTTTTGATTCTGCTAATTGATGGAAATTATGAGGTTTAACAACGTATGGTGTTTCTGAATGTTTTAAATCACCATAGGCAGTAACTTCATTAAAAAGTTTTGATGAACTAATTGGTGCAATATAAGAGGTATACCAAGTTGGAATACTAATACCTGTATCTTTTTTTAAATATCTTTGTGCTCCATCTAAACATTCTGGACTTAATTCATTATCACCAAATGATCCTAATAATTCACTAACCATAATATCTGCTCTATATTCTGTATTCCAATCTCTCATATCACTATCAATAACTGTAACAATTTCTTCCCATCCTTCCATTATAATTCTATTTCTTAATCTATTTATTTAAAAAGAAATAATGATTAGATAATTTAATTTTTTTTTTTTTTTTTTTTTTTTTTTCAGTTTTTATTTAATATAGTAAATACTTACGTAACGATAGCGTTTGGATTTTTTTCAACAGCAAAAACTTTAACAAATTTATTAGCTTCAATTGAAGCTTGAATTGAAGAATTTACTAAAGGACCTCTACCAGCACCAACTACCATAATAATGATTGGATCATCTTTTGAATCTTTTTTATCCAAATCCAATAAAGCCAATCTAACAGCATTTTGATATTGTTTATATTTGATTGGATCTTTTTCAAAGACTTCATAAGTTTGTGATTCTAAATTATCCATTAATGGTTGAAGTGGTGCTTGAAGGAAATCTAAATATGGCATTTCAAAGTATTCCTCTTGAGTTAATGGATTTTGATTTGTATGTAAAAATTTCAAATAGGTTTTGTAGTCTTTTAAAGTATCCATAGATGCACCACTAACAACAAATTGAATATTATAGTTGAATAGCTGTAAAAGAAATTGTTGATGTGCTTTTGATAATGTTGGAAAACCCGCTTTATTAGTTAAGAAAACTGATGTTGGTATAATTACACATTTCACTGGTTCACCTAACCATTGTTGTAATTGTTCTTTTGATGGTAAATCTGATGTCATCTCTAAAACTGCTGATAAATTTGGATGTTGATTACAAAGTAATCTAAAATTGTTCCACCATTCCCATGGATTATCATTATCAACTAAATTATTACCACTACCACCACTAGTATTATGATCTTGATAATAATCAAATTTATTCAATAATTGTGATTTTGGTGAAACTAATGGTATTCTAATCCAAACTTTCATATAGGAAAGTGATTGGAGTGATTGATTTACAACTTGTGCATAATTTGTACTATTGAATGATGGTGTTGGTAAGAGAATTGATGGTAATGATAAATGTGCTGCCCATGATATCTCTTGTTTTAATGTTTTAACACTATTACTACGAATTGTTGGATCAATTGAATCTAAATCTATACCATTGGTACTGGTTTTACCAACGATTGATGATCTCCAATAATTTGATTGTAATAATGTATCTGATCTTGTAAATGCTACTTTGTTACTAAAACTATTACCAATTGATGCTTTGGTAAAATCACGATTAAATCTTGGATGTGAAATTGAGGTCATTATAAATTGATATTCCAAATCATATGCACGCTCGATATCAAGTTGAATATCAACCGATTCTAATTCAACCCCACATGAAAATTCATATTGTGCACTATTTATCATTTTTATCTAAAAAATTTAAAAATAAATAATTGAAAAAAAAAAAAAAAAAAAAAAAAAAAAAAAAAAAAATGATGGGGCGAGCGAGAAAAAAAAAAAAAAAAAAAAAAAAAAAAAAATTGAGTCGTTTTGGAAAATGGTTGTTTAGGAGAAAGAAAAAAAAAAAAAGTGATTATTGGGTCATTACCATAAATATTTATGGTAATGGCACCCAGTCCAACTTTATTTGGTTTACAAATTTTTTTTTCTTTGTCATTTATTTTATTCTTTTAAAAAATTAAGTTAAATAAAAAATAATAAAAAAAAAAAAATAAAAAAAAGTTGAGGTAGTTTTACTGTTTAATAAATCCTTTTTTTTTTTTTTTTTTTTTTGAGTTACATATATATATTCTTTTTTTTTTTTTTAACAAGAGACTGAATGATATGGTAAAAGTGAAAAGATTGCACGTGGAGCAAAGTTTTGAGCTAATCTTGAAAAAATGGCAAATGCAAAGGCAGCAACAATTGCACCACCAAACATAGGCATACTTGATGATGTCATTGATGAACTTCCACTAGCTAAAAACAAAAATAAAAAAAATTATTGAATATTTTATTTTATTTCATTTTATTTAATTTAATTTTATTTAATTTTATTTTATTTAATTTTATTTTATTAATAAAACTTACCATATGTGAATGTTAAAAGACTAAGTAAAACTAATAAAGTGGCAAAGATGAAATTTGATTGCATTGTAATTGTTATAGTGTTTGATAAAATTTAAAAATAAAAATTTAAACTGTTTTTTTATAAAATTTAAAAAATGAAAAAAAAAAAAAAAAAAAAAAAAAATTTAAAAAATTTAATCCAGTCGTTTCAAGAAAAAATGGAGAAAGATAGATGATGTGGATTATTGTCCTTTAAAAAATATTTTCTTTGAATTGTCGAATAATTTTAAATAAAAATTTGTCATCAAAAAAAATAAAAAAAAAATAAAAAAAACAAAATAATTATTATCAATTATTTAAAAATATAATATTAAAATATAACATTTTTTTTTTTTTTTTTTTTCAATCAAAATTATGATTTTCCGTTAACCAATCAATTTCATTCGAAATTTAATTATTTGGACAAATTGATTAAGTTGGCAATTACTTTAAATGTTTCAATATTTAATTTGGACTTTACTAAAATAAAAAAAAGATTCCACTTTCAAAAAAAAATTAAAAATTAAAAATTAAAAATTAAAAATTAAAATAAAATATATATAATTAAAACAATACCCCTTTTAAATTATTTTTTCAAACAAAACCCACACACTAATTACAACAATAGATTCATCGAAAAAGAAAAAAAAAAAAAAAAAAAAAAAAAAAAAAAAAAAAATTAAATTTTTTTTTTATTTGAAGTCTCATTTTAATTTTTCAAATTATTTTTTTTTATTTTTTTATTAAAAAATGACAATAGTTAGATCAATAGCAAATTCACAAATAATTTCAACACTAAGTAATCATAGTAATAAATTAGTATTAAATACATTTTTACCACTATGCTATGGTTATAAAAAAAATTATTATTACCAAAATGCTAAAAAGTACTATTCAACCACCAATACAAATACACAATTTGTGAATGAAGAGGTACCTGTTATTTATCTATTTATTTAATAATAATTTTATTATTATTTATTAACTTTTTATTTTATTTTATTTTATTTCATCTTATAAAGTTTAATAAAGCTAGAAAAATGATTGCAAAAGATTTACATAAGAAAACATTAGCATCAATGGAGAAAGCATATGGTATAATGACAGAATATGATAGAACTACATATAATAAATCACCATTAGCATCATCATTAGGATCATTTAAAGATAGTATTGATCAATTAAAGGATAACTCATTTTTATTGGTAGTTGTTGGAGAATTCAATAGTGGTAAATCATCATTTTTAAATGCATTATTAGGTGATAGATATTTGAAAGAAGGTATAACACCAACAACTCATAGAATCAATAGAATTGAATTTGGTGAAACGATATCACAACATACGATTCCATCAAGATTAAGCAATACAGAACATGAAATCATTCAATTACCAGTGGAATGGTTAAAAGAGTTTTCATTAGTAGATACACCAGGTACAAACGCAGTGATTGAAGGTCATCAAGAGATCACTGAACATTTCATACCAAAGAGTGATTTAGTATTATTTGTAACTTCAATCGATCGTGCATTCAGTGAAAGTGAAAAAATATTCTTAGAAAAAGTTAAAAAATGGGGTAAAAAGATCGTAGTAATCATTTCAAAGACTGATCTCATTGAAAATAATCCACTCTCTTCGAATGCACAATCTGAATTAAATGAAGTCATTAATTTTGTAAAAGATAATTTTAAATCACAATTAAATGTTGAACCAATGATTTTCCCATTAAGTTCAAAATTAGCATTAAAAGCAAAATTAGAATTATCTTCATCAATTAATAATTTAAATAATAATTTAAATAATAATAATAATTCATCAAATATAAATTATAATAATTTACTATCATCAACATCAGTTGAACCAAATAATATCAATAATAATAATAAATATACACAAAAGTTTTATCAAGAATTAGAAAATAATATTAATTGGAAAAAGAGTAAATTTTTAGATTTAGAGAAATATATTTTACAATCATTGGATAGTAATGAACGTGTGAAATTAAAATTATTAAATCCATTGGGTGTTGCAGATAAATTGTATTCAGAATTTGATGAAGAATATCGTTCTCAACAAAGTGTTTTAGATTTTGATTTTGAAAATATTAATTTAGCCGTGGCACAAATTAATGAACATCAAATCGATTTGAATAAGGATTTACGTCACCAATTGGAAAGAATTGATACTATACTCTTGAGAATGGAGAATAGAGCCAATACATTTTTAGATAATGAAATTCAGTTTAGTAATCTTTTGAAATTGTTAAGAGGTGAAGAAATTAGAAACCAATTTGAAAAACACGTTATCGATGGCACCAATCAAGAGATTGAACAATTGGTTAGAAATTTAGTTGATAACATTGTCGATAAGAATACGAAAAGATGGAAATCGATCATTGATTTAATCAATCAGAAATCATCAAATAAATCTCAAAAAGTGGTTGGTTTCATTAGAGACACTCATGACTCTAGTGATTTCTCTTCGAATAGACAACAAACTATAAATGATATGGGTGAAAGAACCACTAAAACTTTATCATCCTATGATAGAGATAACGAATCTTTATTGGTTAGTCGAGATATTAAAAATGCAATCTATCAAGCGATTCTATTCGAAGCTGGTACCGTTGGTGTTGCAACCATCCTTTCAACAGCATTCTTTGATTTAACTGGTGTTTTAGGTATTGGTGCTTTAGCCATCACTGGTTTAGCTTGGGTACCATTTAAAAAAGCTCAATTAAAACGTTCCATCTCTTCAAAGATTACAAATCTTCGTCTTCAATTACATGATACCATTCAAGATCATATTGGTGAAGAAATTAGGATTAGTTCAAATAAAATTCAATTAGGTATTCAACCTTATATCGATTTTACAAATAATGAAAGTAAAAAAATTAATGATTTATCAATTAAATTAGGTGAATGTAAAGATGAAAGACAAACTTTAATTTATGATATTGAAAAATATTTTAAATAAATAAATAATAAATAACAATAACAATAACAATAACAATAACAATAACAAAAACAATAACAATAAATAAATATATATATATAATGTATAAATAAAATAATGAATAATTATTTATTTTTTTATTATTTTTTATTATTTATTTATTTATTAATTAATTTACTATTTACATAAAATCATCATCATCAAAATCATCATAGTTTTGTAATTCATTTCCCATGTGAATCTTTTTTGGTGCAACCTTTGTTTTTGTTTTATTACCACCTTTACCAGATTTTTCATTCTTTAATTTTTCATTAATTAAAACTGTTAAAGTTTTTGAAATATCATTCATATCTGATGATGATACATTAACTAAAACTTTTTTCATTAATGATTTAAAGAAAGTAGCATAATGAATTGATGACTTTTTTTTTTTTTTTTTTTTTTTTTTTTCAAAAAATAATAATTAGTACATATAATCATAAATCTTTTTTTTTTAAAAAAAAAATTAATATATTAAATATTTAATATTTACATCATATTTTAATAAATAATCAGAAACGATTTGAGAATATTGTTCAAAATCTTTTTCAGTTTTTGGAATAAAAGTTGAAATTGGTTCACCTGATGATGATTCTTTAACGGATAAACCAGAGAATAAATTTTTACTGTTTTCTAAATCAGATGCTTCTTGTAATTCTTTCTTTCTTTTCTCTTCTAAATAAATATCAAAGTCACCTTGTGGTTCTTTTAATTCTTTTTCTTTTAATTCAATTGCTCTTTGCAATGCTTGTTTCTTTGTTAATTGTTTAACAACTGGTTTTGGTGGTTCTTTAATTTCTTCTTCAACTTTTTCTACTTCATCTTCTGATGATGCATCCCATGCATCAACTTCTTCAACTTCTCTATTTTCATTAATCCATTTATCTTTTTGAAGGTCACCTTTTTTTTTTTTTTTTTTTTTTTTTTTTAATAAATATTTATTAATAATCAAATCTTTTTTTTTTTTTTAAAAAGAAATAATAAATAATAATAAAAAAAAAAAAAAAAAATAGAAAAAAAAAAAAAAAACTATTTTTGTCATAACTTACTCCAATCTGACATTTTCTATACGTTTTATTTCTATTTAAAAAAAAAAATTAATCAAAATTAAAGTTTTTTTTTTTTTTTTTTTTTTATAAAAAACGATAAAAAAAAACCAAAAAAAAAAAAAAAAAAAAAAAAAAAAAAAATATAAAATAAATTTTTTTTTTTATGCCAAAAGTTTTAAAACCAAAACACTCAAAACATATAAAACTTCAGAATGAATAATAAAATTTTTGTCTCCCAATTACCATGGTCCGTTTGCAGAGAAGCACTCAAACAACATTTTTCAAAATATGGTTCAATCAATCATTCCTATGTTGTAGTCGATAAAGTTACTAAACGTTCAAGAGGTTTTGGTTTTGTCACTTTCGATCAATCAGACTCCGTTCAAAAGGCCATGGAAGCTGAAAATGAAATGGGTGGTAGAAAATTAGTTGTCTCCTTTGCTCAAGAGAAAACCGAAAATAATCAACAAAAACCAACAGACAATTAAAAAAATAAAAAAAAAAGGAAAAATAAAAAATAATTTTAAAAAAAGCACCAAATATTTAAACTTTTTTTTTTTTTTATTATTTTTTTTTTAGTAAAATACCTTGAAATTCCAAAAAAAAAAAATTTTAAATTTAATTTATAGACATAGCATCATTTATCATATCATAAATTAAATTCCCAAAAAAAAAAAAAAAAAAAAAAATCTTATTTTAGTACTTTTTATTTTTTTTTAAATTTAGTTAAAAATGAAATAACCAATGAAACCTGATAAAATACTTGTACAAAGACAAGATAAGAAATTGACTTGATGATTATCTAAAATATTTGCGCCACTGATATGTTTGGTTTTTTCATTTGGTAATAATTTATCAACATTATTTATAACCACTTTTCTATCGATTGAAAACAATGAGAGTTGTAATGTTGAACCCATTAATGAATCAATTAATGATCCTAATAAACCAGAGATAGTTGATAATAACAATATTGATATTATTTGTTGTTGTTGATGATAGAATGGTAAATTGAAAAAGTAACTTGATATATAAAACATTAAACCAATGAAAAAACCACCTGCAATACTCGCACCAATACCTAAAGGACTAAGTCCACCATTTGTACCTTTTGGTACTTTTTTAAAAGTTGTTATTAAAATTGGTTCACCCTTGCTTAGTATACCCAATTCACTTGCCCATGTATCGCCATTACAACATGAATAATGTCTATTTTTATTTTTATTTTTATTTTTATTAAAAATTAATATTTTATTATTATTATAGTTTTTTATTTTATTTTTTTTTTATTTTTTTTTTATTTATTTATTTACCCTATAAAACAACATATAATAAAACTTGAAAAGAAGTCATTATTAAAATTAATTAAAGTATTTGAACTTTTTGAAAAGAAATAAAAGATAGCAGCAAAAATTGTACCAGGTAAACTATTGGATAATACTTGTATATAATTTCTTTGACCACCTGCTGTATGACCATCTTCTATAGTTTTCTTTATTGATGATTTATATTTTGTAAGATAAGAAGATGAAAAATAAAATGATAATAATAAAGTTGCAAATGTTGATCCAAATATACAAGTTGATACACCAGTTAGCCATGCTGTTATTGTTCCTGATTGATTCAATGATTTCTTTCTATATCCATGAATTGCAAATAAAGTCACTATACCAATAATAGTTGGTAATTTATTCATTAGTTCATTAGAACTCATTCTTTTATTTTTATTTTTTTATTTATTTATTTATCTGTTTATTTATTTATTTAATTATTTATTATTTTTTTTTTTTTTTTGAGAATAGAAAAAATAAAAAAATAAAAAAAAGTTTTTTTTATAAAATTAATTAAAAAAATAAAAAAATAAAAAAAAAAAATAAAATTTTCAAATATTTTAAAATCTTAAAACCAAAAAAGATATATCTTTTGATTGGGGTGGGGGTCATAGTTGCCATTTGTTTTTTTATTTTTTTTATTAAGAATTAATTAATTTTTGTAAAAAATGGTTTATTTTTAAAATTTTTTAAAAAAATAAAAAACATTTGGAAAACCTCTCTGTTTAATCTTCATCTAATTATTTTAATTTGTTTTTTTTTTTTTTTTTTTTTGATAATTTACTTCATTTGATAAAGATTCGATATTTTAATATAAAATTTATTTATAACTAATTTTTGATTTTATTTTTTTTTTTTTTTTTAATTTTTAATTTCATTTTTTTTTTTTTTTTTTTTTTTTTTTCATTTTTTATTTTCATTTTTTTTTTTTTTTTTTTTTTTTTTTTTTGTGTGAATTATTATTATTCATTGTTATACAGATAACAAAAGTTAAATAATATATAATATATATTATTAAAATAAAACCGAAAAATATATGTAAATTAAATAAAAACATACCAACTTGTACAGATTTCATCTTTTAAACATAAATATTAATATAATATAAAATGTCAACTCCACCTCAACAACCAAACCAATCACAACCAACTCAATCACCACCAATAATAACAACACCACAAACAACTACAACTACAATATCATCACCTATAGCACAAACCACTATACCTGCTAGTGGTGTTGGATCATCAAGTGCAAATGCAGTAACATCAACTCCATCACCAACAACTACAACTTCTACAGCGCCATCTACACCAACCCCAACACCAACACCAACACCAAACCCAAATACAACATCATCAATATCAACATCAACTCCAACTCCAACTACAACAACAACAACAATTTTAACACCACCACTTCCTCAAAATACTACAACACCAATTACAGCAGTTCCATCATCAGCATCAGCAATACCAATTACAGCAACAACAACAATATCCCCAAATACATCATCAAATATAACAGCATTACCAACAACACCTACAACACCAAACATAACACCTACAACAACAGCAGCAACAACAACTACTACAACAACACCAACAACATCATCGTCATCATCAACTACAAACGCGCCAACATCAAATGAAGTAAAATCAGCACAAACAAAAGATAAATATGATTTAGCGGTACTTAATTATTTAAGAAAAAAAGGATACACAAATGCAGAGGCAATATTAAAACAAGAAATATTTAATTCAAGTCAATCAATGTCATCACCAATATCACCATCAGACGATGAAGCAACCAATACCACCACTACCAATCAAACCAATATTAATACAGTTACAGATAATTTAGGATCATCAGATGATCAAGAATTAGCACAATATCTTCATATGTATAATAGTAGCAATAAAGGTGATACATCTAATCCTCAAAACTATTTAGAACAATATAAAAAACTTGGTAATTGGATTCACAGTTCTTTAGATATCTATAAGAATGAATTACTCTCAATCTTATATCCAGTATTTGTTCATTCATATATCGATTTAATCACAAAAGGTTATCCACAACAAGCTAGAGAATTAATGGAAAAAATTGGTCCTGATCATGAAGAATATTTTGGTGATGATTTAAAATTATTAAGAGGTATTAGTAATACTGATCATTTAAAAGAAAATGAAGTAAGTAGTAATTTATAATAATAATAATAATAATAATAATAATAATAATAATAATAATAATAATAATAATAATAATAATAATAATAATAATAATAATAATAATAATAATAATAATAATTAATAATAGTTAATAATAATTAATAATAATTAATAATAATTGAATTTTTATTATATAGTTAGTTGATTTATTTAGAAATAATAGATGGAATATTAAAATGTGTGCATATTCATTTGAATTGTTAATGTCATTTTTACATCAAAGTAATTTCATATTATTATTAGGATTAATTAATCAATATATTCATATCAATGTAAGTAATCTTAGACCTGGTTTCATTGATGATGAACAATATTCAATATCATTTCAATCAGAGAAAGATGCTGGTGATTTAAATTCAACACCAATCAATTATCATGCATTTAAACCAGAATTTGAGGATGACGTATTAGTACAACAAAAAGAGAAACAACAATTGGAACAAGGTAGAATCTTACCATTAACTGATCCAAATGCACCATTACCACCTGTTGTTGCTCCACCACCACCTCCACCACCAACTTCTGGTTATATTCCAAAATTAAAGAAAAAAGATAAAAAAAAAAAAGAAGTTAAAGACGAAAGAATGTCAAAAATTGAATCAAATGTACCAATTCCAAATTTGTAATGTATTTAAAAAAAAAAAAAAAAAAAAAAAAAAAAAAAAAAATTTAATTAATTAATTATTATTTAATATTAACTTTTTTTTTATTTATTTATTTATTTATTTTAAATATATTTAGAACTGAAAGATTTGAAAATGAATTAATGGAAGATTTTACAAAATGTGTTTCATTATCATCTAGTCATTTACCATCAATTTGTTTTTATACAATTTTTAATACTTATCAAGGATTAAATACAACAGATATTTCAAAGGATGCACAATTAGTTGCAGGTGGTTTTAGTGATAGTTCTGTAAAGATTTGGAATTTAAAAGAAATGAAAGAACAAAGATTACAACAGCAACAGCAACAACAACAACAACAGCAACAACAACAAAATTCAAATCAAAATGGTTATTTTGAAAATGGTAATTTTGCATCATCAGCATCATCAGCATCATCAGCAATGAATGGTAGTGGTAATAATAATGAAAATAATAAATCAACAACTGCAAATAATAATTTAAATAGTGGTAGTAGTAGTAGTAGTAACAAATTACAAAAACAACAAAAAGAATCAGAATTTAAAACATTTTTAGGTCATTCTGGACCAGTTTATGGTTGTTCATTCTCACCAGATTCACAATATTTATTATCATGTTCAGAGGATACAACAGCAAGATTATGGAGTATGGAAACAATGAGTAATTTAGTTTGTTATAAAGGTCATAATTTCCCAGTTTGGGATGTATCTTTTAGTCCATTTGGTTTCTATTTCGCAACAGCATCTCATGATCGTACTGCAAGATTATGGACAACCAATCATATATCACCATTACGTATTTTCACTGGTCACCTTTCAGATTGTAATACAGTACGTTTTCATCCAAATATCAATTACTTAGCCACTGGTAGCAATGATAAATCTGCACGTCTTTGGGAGATTCAAACCGGTAAATGTGTGCGTATTTTCATGGGTCATCGTGCCCCAATTTACACTGTTGCCTTCTCGCCAGATGGTAGATTATTAGCAACCGCTGGTGAGGATACAAGTGTTATCCTTTGGGATTTATCGACAGGTAAAAAGGTTAAAAAAATGGATGGTCATACAAAATGTGTTTACTCTTTGGATTTCAGCTGTGATGGTAGTATACTTGCTAGTGGTTCCTCTGATTGTACAGTACGTTTATGGGATGTTAAAAAAGCTTTCAATAGTTCCCTCTCAACTCAACCATCATCATTAATTAATGATGAATCTAGAAAAAGAAAAACACTTAAATCAAAATTATTCTCTGATGAACTTTTGGAAACTTATCCAACAAAACAAACTCCAGTTTATAATGTTTGTTTCTCAAGAAGAAACTTATTATTAGCTTCTGGTGCTTTTAATACTTTAACTGCTTTTGATAAATTTTAAATAAAAAAAAAATAAAAATAAAAATAAAAAATAAAATTAAAAAAATAATAAAATAAATTTTTAAAATCAGATAATATAAAAGTAATAGATTTAACAACAACAACAACAATAACAACCACAACAAAAACAAAAATAAAATAAAAAATTCATTTTTTTTTTTTTTTTTTATAATTTTGAAAGAATATTAATATTAGATTATATTTTTTTTAAAATAAAAAATTAAATCATATAAATTTTTATTTTTTTATAATTAAAATTAAATCAAATCGAAAAAATGTAAATTTAATGAACACACAAAAAAACACACTAACATACACACACTCGATCCCAAAAAATACAAAAACACTAAAAAGTGTTTATTTTTATTATTATTTATTTATTTAAAAATAATTTGTGTAGTTTTAATTTTTTTTTTTTTTTATTTTTTTTTTTTTTAATTTAGATTATTTTAAATAATTTTTTTTATTTAAATACAAATATTAACAATTATAAATTAACCATATTAATTGAATAACAAAATTAAAAAAATTCGAGATATTTTTTATTTAAATCAAATTTTTTTTTTTTTTTTTTTTTTTTAAGATTAAAAAAAAAATTAAAATATAAAACTATATATCAATTACATTTTTAAAAAAAATGAATTATAAAATATCAACTATTTTAATTTATCTAATTTTATATATAAATAAAAGTATACTTTCTTTTTCCAGATTAAAATAATATTTTTTTTTTCTTTTTTTTTTTTTTCTCTAAACATAATTTTTTTTTATTTTTTTTTTTTTATTTTCCTTTTAGATTATGGACATAAAAAAATAGAAGTGTTTATATCACCACATGAATATATAATAAAGAATGAAGAAGGATCAAATGTTCCAATAGTGTTATCACCAATTTGTAATATTTCATATTATCCAATTTTATTAATGGGTAAAAACTTATTAAAATCAAATAATAATAATATAAATAATAATAAAAATTCAATTTATATTGGAAAGATACCATGTACAGATGTTATTCAATTTAAAAATGATAGTAGTATACTTGAATACTATGGTGATATAAATAACGATTTAGATAGTTTTGATAATTATTCACTCGATAAACAATATATAAATATTTTATTAAATTATACAAACAAACATTCAGATATTGAAATATTGAAATGTAATTTACAAACTAAATTTATATCACCTCCTGATCTTTTAGAACAAGATATCTATATTGCTATAAACAACAATAATAATAATAATAATAATAATAATAATAATAATAATAATAGTAATAATGAAGATATGCATGAATCACAAAATTATATTCTTTATAAAGGAGTATCAAAATATCAAAGTAACACAGATATTTGTAATAGTCATAGTCAATGTTTATTAACTATTTGTTTATGTGACTCATTTTCTTTGGATGGTCCATTGTGTAATCTTAAAACTGATAATAGTGATAATATTAATAATAATAATAATAATAATAATAATAATAATAATAATAATAATAATAATAATAATAATAATAATAATAATAATGATAGTAAAAGAAAATTTTTAAAAGAAAATAATTATAAAATAAATAAGAAACAACCATTGTATAATCAAAAATTACCAGAAATAATTTATTCAAATTCAAATAGTAGTTGGACAATAAGATTTACAGAGATTAGAATAGCTGGTGTAGATAATAGAGATATTAAATCAATTTATTATAACCAATTCATTCAATTCTTTCATCATGATTGGTCAATTAAAAAACTTTATAAATTAAATGATAATAATTATTATGAAAAAGATAATTCTAGTGACAGTAATATTAATGAAGAAGAGTCAGAAGAAGAAGAAGAAGATAATAATAATAATAATGATGATGATGATGATCAAGTTTATAGATATAAATTAATAACATCAGATATTAGTATAAATATCGAAGTTTATACTATTAATAATAATAATTCAAATATTTTATTAAATGATAGATTTAAATATTATAAAATTGGTGATATTTTAATATCAATAACATTATCAAATGTTTCAACACCATTAAAAACTGGTTATAGATTTAAAATGGTATTTGAAGTTCAAACTAATATTCAACAAAAACCAATTTGTGGTATCAATAGTGATCTTGATCCATTCGAATTTGAATATGGTAAAAATTTCAATGGTGATCTTAAATGGCTTTCAACTACAAGTAATTTCTCAACATTATATACAAGATTTAATGTTGATAATTTAAATAATAAAAATAATAATAATAATAATAATAATAATAAACTACAATATTATAATGAAATAGATAATGGTGTATCATTTGATATTATTAAAGATCCATATAATCAAATTAAGGGTAATTCAGAAGTTTTCATTTTTTTTGAACCTTTTAATGATAGTATTACAATTTATTCAGATTTTAAAATTTTAGGATTTATTGAATTTCCAAATATTTCTCATCATCCATGTAAAGAAGTTTTACCAATTGCTGATGCTACTGTTTATTTAATACCAACAATTATTCCTGTAATATCACTAGCTTTAATTTGTTTAGTTAGTGTTGTTGTTAATTTAGTTAAAACTAATAATGCTTCACTACAGTTTAATAGGTTTGGTAGTAATTTTAAATCAATAGATGATACTGATAATAATTCAAATAATATTTCAAATAATAATAATAATTCAAATAGTAATAATTCAAATAATAAATATAATAATAATAAATTAAAAAGTTATAATGAACCACTTTTTAAAACCAATTTCCAAGATATAGATGAATATTTTAATACAAGTATTAGTAATATACATTCAATTGGTTGTAATGGTGCTTTAACTGATGAGAATTTTATTTAACAAGGTTAAATCTTAAACATATGGAATTTAAAAAAATAAATATAATCATTCATTCATTTACCAATAAAATAAAATTTAATCGATATTTGTTTTAGAAAATTGGGTTGTATTTTCATCTTTTTTTTTTTTTTTTTTTTTTTTTTTTCTATTAAATAATATTATTGAAAGAAGGAAATCAAAATTTCACAAATTTTTCCTATTCATATTTTAAAATATAATAATCAAAAGAATTTATTTTAACTTTCAAAAGCAAATAAAAATACCTATAGGGATTTATTTATTATTCCAATTAAAAAAAAATGTTAAAAAAAAAAAAAAAATAATTATTTAAATAAAAAAAAAAATTATATAAAAAAATAGGATTTAAATTTGGGGTGTTTTTTATAACACTGTTATAATTTATTAAAAAATTTCCAAAAAAAATTTTTAATTTTAATTAAAAAAAAAAAAAAAAAAAAAAAAAAAAAAAAAAAAAAAAAAAACCACACACTACCGAAGCAAAAAAACAAATTAATAATATAAATATATAAATAGAGTTTTATTAATGATGAGATAATTAATTATAAAAAGCTTTATAAAAAAATAAAAACAACAAGAAAAATATAAAATACTTATAAATAAAAATAAAAAAAATGAATAGTTTAAAATTTAAACTAACATTTTATACACTTTTTGGATTAATTTGGTCATTATTAGTTTTTTTCTTTTTATGTAAGAATTTTATTATTAAAAAACAAAACAAAAAAAAATACATTTCCTTATTTATTTATTTATTTATTTATTTATTTATTTATTTTTTAACCCAAATAAATAAAATAGCACCATGGTATGAAGAAACATTAAAAAAAGATATATTTGAATTAAAACAATATAAATTTAGTAATTTTTTAATTTTATATGATAAAATAGAATATAATAAATTTGATTATGTTGATGGAGCAGAAACTTATTTTAGAGATGCATTTGGTTTTGAAACTAAAACGTTAGAAGGGATTATGACATCGATTAAAGTATTATCAACATTAGCTTTTCTCAGTACAACATTTTTAATTTATTTTACAATTATATTCTATGTTCATATAAAATTTATATTCGATACAGAGAATCATAGAAGATTAGGTAAAAAAGTATGGTGTTATGTTTTAATTGGTTCACCATTAGTTTCTTTCTTTTTATCATTTATTACTCTATTCTTAATAATTGGTATACCAAGTGCTGTTAGAAATGTAAATTATAAAAAAATTTATTACATATTTATAATTATAGTATAATTTCATTTCTTCATTTTACTAATTTTATTAAATATTAATTTTATTTTTTATTTTTTTTTTTGAAAAAAAAAAAAAAAAAGGATTGTTATAAAGAATATGGTAAAAAATTTTGTAATTCACAACTTAGATATCATACATCATTTATTGGAGAGAATCAAGTTTGGTTATGGGGACCATCAAGAGGTTGGATAATATTAATGGTTGATACAATTTTAACATTTTTTGCAACAATTTATTGTTGGAGAAATGCTCATAAATTTGATGAAGTTAAAATGAAAAAAAAGAAAAAAAATTACTTGAATAATAATAATAATAAAAATAACATATTATAATTATATAATAATAATAATTAATAATAATAATAAAGGTTCGATCAAAATGTACCACTATAGAGATTTTAATTTAAAATAAAATTTTATTTTTCTTTCTTTTATTATTACTATATGTATTAATACTTTTTATCATGATATTGTTAAGTAATAAAGGAAAAAAAAAAAAAAAATTATTATTATTATTATTTTTATTATTTTTATTATTATTATTATTATTATTATTAAGCACCATATTTTGGTACTTTACCTAATTTGAAAGCTAATTCTCTAAAATGTTGAAATAATAAAATTTTACCATTTGATCCATTAATAAATTCAGATTCACAAAATGATTTAGTATTATCTTTTCTTGTAAAAATTGAATTATAATGAATTGTGAATAATGGAGATGTTAATCTAAATAAATAAATTAATTAAATAATCATATTAGTAATTATATATATATATATATATTTAAATAATTATTAATTAATTTACCTTGGATCATATGGTAAACTATTTGAGAGTGTATAACTTTGTTTTGGTAAATTAAACCAATTTGGTATGTTTGTAGATTGTTGTTGTTGTTGAGCAGTTAATGGTATTTCTATATTTGTTTGACTATAACCAATTACAATATTAATATAATAATTTTTATTATTATTACCATCATTTTGATTTTTTTTTAATAAATTTGATAAAATTAAATCAATATTAAATAATGTTTTTCTTCTCTCTTCTAATGAATTATTAATAGTTTGATAATGAATCATTATTAATTGTTCATTTGATTCAGAAATTGTATCTAATAATTCTTGATTTGTTTGTTTTTGAGTATCTAATTTTACACTATCACTAAATATACATAATTCTTTTTCTATATTACTTATTAATTTAATCTTTAAATCCATATATCTATATAAAAACATAAAAATTATGTATTAGTGTGTGTGTATTATTATTATTATTATTTTAAATTATATTATTTCTAATAATATTACTTCTCTTTGAAAGATTGTTCCGTTAATTTTTCATCATGTTTAAAACCTAATAATTCTTGAAATTCTCCAAATGTATCTTTATTGGTTGTTGTATCTTTTTGAGAATATAAAAGTTGACCAACACAACCATCATTAACTATTGAATTTAATGTATTTAATTCCAAATCTTTATATAATTCTTTTTCTTCAAATTCTTTATCAAAGACTCCATCAATCCAAATTAGTATGCTTTGTAAGTTGTTCATTGTATTGTGTTGTTGTAAAAGTGAAATTTTAAAAAAAAAAAATAAAAAAAATGAAAAATGGAGTCAAAAAAAAAAAAAAAAAAAAACATGAAAATAAGAATCCATCTGGATTTTAAAAAAAAGTTTATTAAATTAAAAAAAAAAAAAATTTCTTTACATATACATATTTAAAATTCTTTATTTTACTTTAACAATTGAATAGGTTTCATTTTATTTTTATCTAAAATATTAGGATCAGCACCAAATTGTAATAATAAATTAACTATTTCCATATTACCTTGTTGGTAAGCTTTATGAAGTGGTGTCATACCATCTGAATCTATTAAATCAACTTTGGTTATACCTTTTTTTAATAATAATTTTGTATTCTTTAAAAATAAAATAAAATAAAAAATTAATTTTTAATAAAAATAATAACAAAAAATAAAAATAAAAAAAAAACACAACTTACATTTATAGAATTACAAAAACATGATCTATGAAGAGGTGTTGCACCACCACTAGTTTGACAATTAATGTTTGCACCATTATCTAATAACAATTGAACTATGTCATTATTTTTATCATTTCTAACTGCATAGTGCAATGGATAATAACCTGATGAATCCATAGTATTTGAAAGTGATGAATTTTTATATAACAATTGTTCAACCTTTTTAAAATCTGAATTTATAATTGAACCCCATATTCCTCTTTCAAAATTTAATTCATCCAATGATTGTGTAACTGAGTCAACTTGAACATGATTACATTCGTGCCCATTACATTCATGATTATGATGTTTGTCCATCTGTTGTTTCTTTTTGTTTTTTTTATTATTTTTTTATTTTTTTATTTTTTCATTTTTTTTTCAATTCCCAAAAATAAATTTTTTATGACTTTAAAAAAAAAAAAAAATTTCCTTTTCATCTTCTTTTTTTTTTTTTTAACAATTATCCAATTTTATTTATTTTTAATATGAATTTAGTATAGATAAATATAAAACTCTAAAATACACAAATCATATTAAAAATAATAAAAAAAAATAAATGTTACCATTCTTTTTTTTTTTTTTGAATTTTTTTAACCAATTTAAAATTTTATTCTAAAAATAAACCAAATCAAATCAATTTTTTATTTTTTATTTTTTATTTTTTTTATAAAAATCTATTTTTTTATATAAAATTTATTCCCTACTTGTTGTTCAAAATAAAAAAACAATTACAAAAAATGTGTGTTAAAAAATTAAATTTAAGATTCTAAAAAAAAAAAAAAAAAATTTTATAAAACATAATGATTACATTCATTTTTTTTATATTTTATATCATTTTGTGTATTTTTGAATGTTCTATTTATCTATACTAAATTCATATTAAAAATAAATAAAATTGAATAATTGTTAAAAAAAAGAAAAACAAATAAAAAAAAAAAAAAAAAAAAAAGAAAAGTAAAATGAAAAAAAAATGAAAATATTTTTTTTTTTTATTTTTTTTTTTATTTTTTTTTTAATTTGCTCATTTGCAGAAATAAAAAAAAAAAAATATGCGATAATTTTTTTCATTAAAAACATTATTAAAAAAAAAAAAGTAAAAATATATATATTTACAATTCTAAACATTTATTATATGTTATTAGAAATACTTAAATATGATGGATCCATACGCAACAACTCATAGAAGATTGAAACAGATACAGTTTGTATTTTTAGTAAAAAAAAAAAAAAAAAAAAAAATAGAAAAAATTACAAAATCTATATATTAACATTTTTATTTTTATTCTTTTTAATTGTTTAAAACTACAATAGGGGTCATTTTATGACACCACAATCATTAAGAGTACTACCACAATTTACATTAAATTCATTAAATAATAAATCAAACATTTCTTCAATGTGGAGAAAATTAACAACTTCTTCTCGAGTATTTATTATTATTATTATTTAATATTTAATTTATAAAAAAAAAAATACATTATTTTTATTTTTTGGAAGTAATTATTAATATTTAATAATAATAATAAAATTAAAGATAGGAGCAGTATCAATACCACCATTAACAGCATATTATATATTTAAATTATTTAAAGGAAAACATAGAAAATTTATAAATGATAAAGATATTGAAATTATTATAAAAGAGATCTCTGGTAATGATATATTTGATCAAGTTGTAAAATTAGCAAGTAAAGTCATTGGATTTTTGGGTGTAATTCAAATATCAAATAGAATGGAAACTCATTTAGGTGTAAAATTAACATTTTCAAAATCTTATCAATTATTAGTTACACTCTCTTCAATTTTAGATACAATTTTATCATTTACAAAATTAACTCAAAAGTTTGTATTTGAAATTAATAATAAAAAAAAAAAAAAAAAAAGAAAGGAAAAAAAATGTTAATTCTATTTTATTTTATTAACTAAAAATTATTTATTTATTATAAAAGATGGGGAATAATATTTTGTATAGTTAGTATTTTATATTGTATAATTAATATAAGAATGTTATATTTAACATTGGCACATAATAAAACGGTTGAAAGATTATTATCAGTGACAAGAACAAAATGTCAAGGATTTAAAATGAATATACCAGCATTGGGGGCATGGGGATCAGTAGTTGCAATTACATTTTACATTTGGTTAAAAGAAGCAAAGAAATTAGCACAATCTACAGGTGGTATTTTAACGATGACAGCTTTTCTTTTATCAGCAATCGCAGCGATTAGAGTTGGATTAAGAGCTGCAATGACATCTTTTCCAGGTTTAACACCTTTTGAAGGTAGTTCTGCAGTTGTAATCGCTATTATTTTAGGTGCATTACCATTAATACCTTATTATACAACTTCTGAATGGTCAAGAACTCTATTATCAGGTTATTTATCAATTGTAATTTCAATGATAATTAATTCATTTTTTGCTTGGAAAACTCCTTCAATGCTTTAAATAAAATAAAATAAAATAAATAAAAAAATAAAATAGTTTTTTTTTTTTAAAAAGTAATATTTATTTAATGATCATAATTATTTATTGGATTATTATCATTATTATTATTATTATTACTATTTAAAATACTATTATTTAAAGCAGATATTAACGGACTACTTCCACTCCTTTTTTTAACAATTGTATTATTATTATTATTTATATTATTATTATTATTATTATTATTAATATTATTTATATTATTTAAAAAGTTATCATTATTTAAAATTGTTTCAGTTGTTGAGATGAAATAATGATTAATTTCTTTTAAACTCCATGAATAAATTTGATTAGATTGATGAAATGTTAATAATTGAAATGATTGATCATGAATTGTTGGTTCACAACCACCAAATGTTGAAATAAGTATTCTTTGTACCTTTGTTTTATCCATTAATGGAATTATTAAAATTGGTGTTGATGGTAATTCATAGTCAAGAGCACATATTGCATTTCTATGACTACCAGCGAATACCAATAGATTATTAGATTGATCAATAACAACTTTAATTTGATTATATGATGAGAATTTAAAATTTCCATCTAAATTATATTGATTATTTTCTTTTTGGTTATTTGAATTTGATGTAAAATGTAAATCTTTTTGATTTTTAAATTTAAAAATATTAAAATAATTATTATTATTATTAATAATATCATTTATTGAAAAACTATTATCATCATTATTATCGTTATTATTAAAAAGATTATTTGAATTTGATATTGAAGATAAAGAAATACAACCAATACATTTTGTACTTGAACCAGTGTAAACACTATTTCCAGTTACTCTTTGTTGTTGTTTATTAAAAATGAAATGCCAACTCTTTGAAATACCACTTGTAGAGATTGCATTAATAAATACACCTTCTTCACCACCACTAATGAGTACTTTTGAAATTGGATCATCACCTTCATTACATAATGTATAGGTTGAAGCAAAATAAAATCTATCCATATTATCACGTACACTTTTATAAAGGAAATGAACTACACCATCATCAGTACCCAATACTAATACTGATTTTAATCTACCACCATTTGTAATTATTGATGAATTTAAACATGTTACTAAGGGTGAACAATTATTATTATTCCTTATTCTTCTTTTATTTATAATTTCATTTATTATATTTTGTTGATTATTATTATTATTATTATTTTCATTTCCATATATTGAATTTGGGTTATTATTATTATTAATATTTGTGTTGTTGTTGGTTATGTTATTATTATTATTTGTTAAAGAGAAACCAAATGTATTATGAAAAAATTCAGGATCATATAGTTTATAAATTTCATCTATTGACCATTCCCAATTTCTTTTTATATTTTGTTTTAGTTCATACACTTTACTATTTGAACATGCAATAAATAATGAACTTTCATTTGAATTTGCTATTCCCGAAACTCTATCCTCCAATATTATTACTTTAAAATTATTATTTTGATTATTTTGATTATTTTGATTATTTTGATTATTTTGGTTAATTTGATTATTTTGATTAATTTGATTATTATTTGAAACTAAATTAATTTGATCAGCTAAATCAACGATTGTAATTAAACCATACATTGATATACAAGCTAAAAATGAATTACTAATTAAGAAATGAAAATAATCAATATCATGATTAATTGTAATATCCCTTTCTTTAATCTAAATGTAATAATTAATACTTTTTGCACTATTACTTTATGTTTAAAAAAAAAAAAAAAAAAAAAAATTACCTACTTTTACTTTCATATGATGATAATCTAAATCTATGAACCAAATTAAAACTTTTCTTTCAGTAGAAGTACGTGCTGCTAATGAAAATGATGTTGTTTCATTTAAATCATTTTTCAATATTCTTGCGGTTAACTCTTTAATATGATATTCATTTGAAAAACAAAGATGTGTTAATATTTTAACCCATTGAAATGACATTCCCTTATATCTATAATTTATTATTTTTATATTAATATATGTATTCTCTCTATTATTACTTTTAATATTTATACTTGCATCCAAATTTCTAAATAACCATCATTAAAATACAATGCCATAATATTTGCTTTTATTACTGCATGTAGTATTTTCCTATTGTTATTATTACTATTATTGATAATAATATTATTATTATTTGAAGTTAATGGTAATTTTGAAATGAAATAAATTCCACCTGCTACACTTGTAATATTTGAAATATTTATTTTATGTTGAATTAATGCAGATAATCTATCAACACCATAAAAGTCAACTTCTCTATAGACATTATTTAAAGACATTCTATATGGTAATGTAAATGTTCCTGTTCTCATAAAACTGAGTATTGGTGAAAATAACTCTCCATCTCTATCAATAAAATAATAACCTATATTATTTTGTATTTAAAAATTAATATCAAAATAATTATCATCAATATATTCTACTACTACTCTTTTAATGAAGTGGGATTAAGAGGTATTCTTTTTTTTTTTTCAAATCATCATCATACCTTTTGAGTCTATAACTGTACCACAATCACTATTTAATAATCCATTAAAAAAACTACTATTTAATATTAATGTTTCTCTTGTGGTAATGTATTTAAATCCACCAATATTTAATTTTATAATGTTATTATTATTGTTGCTATTAACAGAATGTAACATTATGACAAAAATTGAAAAAAATAAAAAATAAAAATAAATCACGAAATTTCATCAAATTTTTTTTTTTGTTTTTTTTTTTAATTTGGGTTTAATCAAAAAAAAAAAAAAATAATAAAAAAAATAAAAATCAAATATTTATTTTATTTATAAAAAAAAATTAATTTTATTTATTTAATTAATAAAGGATTAATTTTAACAGTATCTAAAGGTGGCCACATTGATTTTAAAATGTTTGGTTTAATTGTATTAATATTTAACCAAGATAAATATTGATCAAATAGATAATTTGGATTTTCAATCCATTGTTGTAAGAGTTTTTCTTTGGTTGAGATACCTTTTGATTTGAGGGTTGAAATTAATTGATAAACTTTTGATTGAGTATTCATTTGAACGATAATTGAAGGATTTGTATTTAAATAGGGTAATAGATATTTTAGAGGTGAGAAAACTTCGCCCTCTAGTAAAGCCTTGGCAAAGTAACGTATTGATTCCAATTTATCAGGATGATCAATTTTTAGCATTGGCAATTCCCAATGATGAACACCATAATTTGGTTTGATACAACATCTAACACGATCGTGTTTTAGTGAATAATGAGGTGCAGGTTGTTCCAATGGTTTAAACTCTGAACATAATGGTTTACCCAATAATGGTAACCAAGATGGATTAATCTCTGTAACCAACTTCATATATGGTCTTGAAGTTTCAATGATATCACAATAGATTACATATTCAGCTTGAGTATTAACACCACCTAAATTTGAAGTTGGATGAATGAAACATGTTCCATCACCACCACCACTACTATTTGAATATGAGGTTGTGCAAGTTTGATATTCAATTAAATGTTTTGGATGATTTTTACCAGTGATTGATTGAGTTTCTTTAACTTTTGAAATTTGATCAATTAAACCAGCTGTTATAACTTGTTTAATGAATAATTCTTGTTTTTGAGTTGGTGGTTTAATTGATTGATCAGGATTAACTAAAGTTATAATTGGATTTGAAATTGGATCTAATTCATGATTGGTTTGATTAATTGAATTTACAATCTCTGTTAATTGATGACGAAGTTTATGAATTTCAGACATTGATTTTGTATTTAAAAAGTTTTGAGAACAAAAATGATCAATATCTTTTGGTGATTTTCTAATTTGGTAATCATAAGCACCAACAACTTTTAAAATTGATAAAAGATCAGATTCTTTGTGTAACCATTTTCTCATACTATTTCTAAGACGTTGAAGATGTTTTTGTCTTTCTTCTTTTTCTTTTTCAATAAATTCTTTTTCACTTTGTGATGATGAATCAATTTGTTGTTTTTCATTGTTATCATCATTTTCATCATTATTTTGATTTGCTTCATAGGCTTCTTTTAAAAATGGATCTTTAACAGTTAAAATTGAAACGATTGCAATGATATAAGGTAAACAATTATGCTCTTGACCTAATAATAACATTTTAGAATGACGTGGTGAAACTGGAAATTGTGACATTTTCATACCCAATTCAGTGATTGAAAAAGTTTTAACCTCTAAAGCACCCAAATTAATTAAAGTACGTAATGCCAATTTCAAAGAAGATTCATCAGGTGGTGTTGGAAATGGAAAACCTGTAATTTTTTGAATACCCATACTTTTCATTTGTAATATCATACCATCGATTGGGATCATTAAAATTTCAGGTTTTGAAAATTGTTGGAAATGATCATTGAAAACAGCACTTGAATAAATTCTATAGCAATGACCTGGACCTGTTCTACCTGCTCTACCTGCTCTTTGATCTGCTGATGCTTTAGATGTCCAACCAACTTCAAAACTACTAATACCATTATCCTTATTATAATATCTTTGTTTAACTCTACCTGTATCAACTACATATTTAATATTTGGTATTGTTAATGATGTCTCTGCCAAATTTGTTGCAACTACTACCAATCTTGATCCTAATGGTGGTGTTTGAAAAACTCTCATTTGTTTTGATGTTGGTAATGTTGAATATAATGGTAATACAAATAATGGTCCTGCTGGTTTTTCATCATCTTCTGTAATTATATCTTCTTTACCAATTTCAAATTCATCTTCATCTTCATTATTATTATTATTATTATTTTCATTTTCATCAACTTCTTCTTCTTCTTCAACTTCTTCTTCTTCAACTTCTTCTTCTTCAACCTCCTCTTCTTCAACCTCCTCTTCTTCAACCTCCTCTTCTTCAACCTCCTCTTCTTCAACCTCCTCTTCTTCAACTTCTTCTTCCTCTACTTCTTCTTCATCATTAACAATAAATTGATCATCATTTAAAACATCTAAATTTTCAATATCATCATTATCATCATCATTATCATTATCATCATCATCATCATGATTATCAATATTAAAAGTATCATCAACAGTATTATCAAAATCAAAATCTTCAGCATCACCATAAACTAAATTACTTGATTTAATATTATTTTGATTTTCTTGATCATCAGATTTAAATTGTTGATTAATTTTATCAATTTCAACTTTAAAAGATTTATTGATTGCTTTAATTGGGAAAGCTCTTCTTAATTTTGAACAAAGATATTCAATTTCTTGTTTACCTGTAACGAAAACTAAAATACCACCAGATGGTAGGTTTTTATGAATTTTCACCACTTTTTTATAACATTCATCGATATAGTTAACTAATTCAGTTTTCTTATTGAAATGGATTGTAACAGGGAATTGTCTAGTTGGTATATTGATGACTGGTGGTGGTCTAGAAAATAAAGTTTTATTCTTTGTAAAATCTTCAACTCTTAAAGTTGCTGACATCACCACTAATTTCAATGGGTAAATCATATCCACACCAATGGTACCATTGGCTTTATTAGTAGCCAATGATTTTAAATATAATTTCTTTCTTAATGGTACAATTCTTGATAAAAGTCCAATTAAAATATCAGTATTTAAATTACGTTCGTGTGCTTCGTCGATTAAAATTGAAGAATATTGTGATAGGAGGAAATCAGTTTGAACCTCTCTCATTAAGATACCATCAGTCATAAATTTGATTTTATTAACACTACTATCTAATTTCTTATCATAACGAATTTGGTAACCCACTTCCTTACCAAACTCAACGTTTAACTCTTCAGCGACACGTTTTGCTGTTGAAACAGCAGCCACTCTTCTTGGTTGAGTTACACCAATAATTCCTGGGAAATCACCACTTTCACGATGACCAAAACCACTTTCATATAGGAATTGTGGGACTTGGGTAGTTTTACCAGACCCTGTTTCACCACAAATGATTACCACATCATTATCTTTAATTTTTTCAACAATACTATGCTCTTCCAACATAATTGGTAAATTATCTCTAACTGCATCAATCTCTGGTTTACGTTCAACTTTAACATTAAATACATTATATTCAATTGGTTTTGCATCAACCTCTTCACTCATTGCATCTTCAATAGTTTCAATACCTGTCTTTGTACTTAAAAATACTTCCCTATTCTCTTCTTCCTCTTTACCAAATACTTCAATTGAATAATTATATCTATCAATTTCACTATTAACTTGATTAGCAATTTCTTCCAATTCCTCCTTTTTAATTTCTTCTTCTTCTTCTTCTTCTTTAACTTTTTCTTCAACTTTATTTTTTTGTTTTTTATTTTGTTTTTTATTTTCATTTGTTTTTGTTTTAATTGTATTTATATTTGATTGTGTAGTAGTAGTTGTTGTAGTAGTAGTTGTGGTTGTTGTAGTTTGTGTCTTATTATTATCATTTACTTTCTTTTTCTTTTTAGTATCATTTTCAGATTGTTCAATTGTTTTTCTCTTTTTTTGTTCTGTTTCAGGTTGTGGTGGTGGTGGTGGTGGTGGTGGTTGTTGTTCTTCTTTATTATTATCTTTAGTATGTTTATTATTATGTTTTTTAATTTCAACATTTTTATTTGTACTATTTAATTCAATTGTATTTTCATCTTCAGAATCATCTTGTTCTTTTTGTTGATCTTTTAAATAGGAACCTTTATCTTGATGAGAATCATTATATTCTTGATAATCTCTTTCAACATCTTGATCTTTCCAAAAGAAGAATTTCTTTTTTGATTTCTCTTCTCTACGTTTTTCAATTGCTTTATGTTGTTTATCAAATTCGATTCTATCTAGAGTTTCTGGTTCCAATTGTGGTATTTCAATTGGTGTACTCTTTTCAATGATTGGTTCTAAATAGTCATCCCAATCATCTGATATTTTCTCTGGTCTAATCACTTTTTTATTTATATCTGCATCTTTAAAATATTTTATATCTTTTGGTATTAATCCTACAACATTTAATTCTGCTTCTTTCTTTTGTCTTTCAATAGATGCTTTATTAGTTTCTTTACTACCAATACTTGCTGAGGTTTTTAACAATTCTCTATTTTTTTCACTCATTGAATTAGTTCTATAAAAAAAAAAAAAAAAAATATATTTTAATTTATTAGTAATTTATAAAACAATATATGTGTGTGTATGTATGAATGTATGTAAGATACTTTACTGTAATTGATCCATTAAAACTTTTCTTTCAGCATGTTTATCAATTTTCTTTCTGATTGTTGCTTTTAATCTCTCCTCTCTTGTTAACTTTTTTTTCTTTGCCAACGCTCTTTTTAATGCATCTGTAGTCATTTTATAAAATTACTATTATCCAAATAAATGAATAATTTAGTTCTGTGTATATAAATTAATTGGGAAAAAAAAATAAGATTGTGTAAAAAAAAATAAAAATTGGAAAAAAAATTAAAAATATTAAAAAAATAAAAAATAAATTTGTAAAAAAAAAAACGAACGAAAAAATATTTTTTTTTTTTTTTTTTTTTTTTTTTTTTTTTTTTTTTTTTTTTTTTCCAATTTAAGTCTTAAATTAAATTAATGAAATATAAAATAATTACATGAATAATGTTTAGAATTTTTTAAAAATTATAATAATAATTAACATATGTTTTTTATTTTTTTTTTTTTTTTTTTAGGAATTATTTATTATATTTTTTAATTCATCAAAAACTATTATTTTTTCCAATAATTTACCTTTCTCTTTACCTCTTTTAACTTCTTCAGATTCAATTTTTTTATAATCGTTAAAGTTTATAATTTTATGATTTGGTTGTAAGAGACTTGTTATACTATTATGACCGCCGTCATTATTATTATTATTATTAATGAATTGATTAGATTCATAATCTTGATGAATGATTGAAGCTGTTTCTTCACTATTTGCAGATATATTTGGAATACTACCAGATGGACCACCTTTTAACCAACCACTAACATAGAGACCATTAATGAATTTATCACTATTTGGTTCCTCTAAAACTTTACCATACTTATTTGGAATTGAAACACTATTGAAATCAAATGGTACACTTGGGAATTGTTTTGTACCAGTGTAACCAATTGATCTAAATAATGATGAACATTCTATTATTTCAAATTCACCTGAACCAATTGCCTTCTTTTGTTGAGTCTTTTCATCAATTATTAATTTATTTTTCTCTAATTTAATCTTTGATAACACCATACCATCACCACTACCACTACTACTACCATATTTATCTAATAATTCAACAGGTGATCTTAAGAAATGGAATATTAAATTCATATTACCATTATTTGCAATCTCTTGATCAAATGGTTTTAAATGTTGTTTAAATAATTCAAATGTTCTCTTTTTTGCTCTCTCTAATTTCGATACATCCTCTTCTGAAACATCCAATGTACTAATGTCATTTATAAATGTATTTACATTTTGTAATGTTAATATTTCTCTAATTTCTTTATTTGTAAATGAAACTTCTAAAGGTCCTCTTCTACCAATTATATGAATCTTTTTTTTTAAAAATATGTTAGTATATTTTATATTGTTTAACAATAAAAATAATCAATTAACTAATATATACTTACATTTTTAACATTTGATTTATTAATTTTATCAAATGAAGTTGAAGTTATATCAGTCTTTTTTAATTCATCAGAGTTTTTTTTCAAGAGTAATCTAGCTACATCTAAAGCTACATTACCTTGACCAACGATTGCTAAATTCTCATTTGAAAGATCAAATTGTTTATGTTGATCTTTTAGATTACCATTTAACCAACCAATGAATTCACGAGCGAAATAAACATTCTTTAAAGTTAATTCACCTGGTATGCCCAACTTTTTATCACCTTCAATGCCACATGCTAATACAACTGCATGAAAATTATCTTTAATATATTGAAATTTTATATCCTTTTCAATATCAACATTACCAATGAATTGAATTTGATGTGGATGTTCTAATAATACTTTTTCTAATGTATTTTTTACTTTCTTTTCATTTTGATGATCTGGTGAAATACCTGATCTAACTAATCCAAATGGATATGGTAATCTTTTATTTGTAAATTTTGAAAAAAAAAAAAAAAAAAAAACCAAATTTAAATTAGTACACACATATGTTTTTATTATTATTATTATTATTATTATTATTATTATTATTATTATTATTATTATTATTATTATTATTATTATTATTATTATTATTATTATTATTATTATTATTTTTTTTTTTTTTTTTTTTTTTTTTTTTTTTTTTGTTATAAAATTACTTTTCTAAAATTGTAATATTTGCATGTGGTATTTGTCTATGAACTTTTGCAGCTGTATATAAACCAGCTGGTCCACTACCAATAATACACAAATTAAATGGTGTTTTGTTAACTTGATTGGTTGACGATGATGAACAAAACAATCTTATGGTTTTGTTATTAATACAACTATCAACACCATTTACTAATTTACTTGATTTATTAATTAAAACATTAATCATATTATAAATGTCTGTTTTAATGTATCATTACATTTGGAGAAGAAGAAAAAAAAAAAATAAAAAAAAAAAATAAAAAAAATAAAAAAAATAAAAAAATAAAAAATTTCATCGTTGTGACAAAACATTACCTGTTCAAAAAAAAAAAAAAAATATTTTTTTTTTTTTTTTTTTTTGCGACACAATAAGTTTTCATTTTAAAAAATAAATAAAAAAAATATTTTTAAATATCTAAAGATTCTAATCTCTTTTATTAGTTTTTTAAATTTTATTAGATAAACTAACACCAATGGTCAAACAAAATGTTTTTGCTGAAATTAATAATGGTTTTTTCAAACTCATTCAGTTTTAACTTCGAATGGTTTAATCTATGGCGCAAAGTTTAGAAATGTTAATGACGATTTTCAAGTGAAACAGGAATTTGAAAAAAACCACTTCCCAAAGTCGTATCAGGTGGCCAATTTTTATCAAGGAAAGCTGTATCATCAAGTGCCTCCCTCTGTCTCTTGATGATTCAGCCTTCCTTGACAAAAATTGCCCACCTGATACGACTGGGAAGTTGGTTTTTCAAATTCAATCTGTAGAACAATTTCTTGATTGACGAAAGGCATATATTATATATTCACCCAATATTTTGATTCTTCTCTGATCGAGTGAATATATAATATATAAATTTTAAAATAAAAAATATACTCACCCATCAAACCAATTTTTTTATTTTTTTTTTTTTTTTTTTTCATATCTATTTTTTTTATTATAAATGTCATTTTTTGTATTTTTGTGTGCTCTATTTATCTATACTAAATTCATATTAAAAAAAATGAATGTAATCATTCTAGAATTGTTTTTTTATTTTTTATTTTTGTGATAAAATATAATTTTCCATATTTGAATATACAATACTACCTAACCCACTTGCAGGGTCAAAACCAGTTATAGCCTTATAACCAAATTCACAGCAATACATACGATTACAATTATTATTTCCTTTTTTTTTTTTTTTTTTTTTTTTTTTAAATAAATTATATTTATAATTAGTACTATAATTAGAAATATAAAATATAATATAATAATTACCATTTATAATATCATTAAAAACATTTGGACTTTCTTCAGCAGCTTGGTATAATAAAGGATTTAAGAAACCTAATGTTGATTTTCCAGAATTTAATAATTTATCATTTATTAATGAAAACATTGCAGCAATTGATGGTGATGAGCATGATGTACCATCAACTGATATAGTTATACAAGGGCATAAATTCGATGAAACATTATTAGATTGTACAATTGAGTATTTAGAACCAGCAAGTGAAATATCAGGATATGCACGATTTGATGAATTAAAACTGAATGATGGGGGTAATGAGGATGGTTGTTGCTCGAGATACCTATTTACAGCATTAGTTTGATATTGTGGTTGAGATTGTGTAACTGAAAAACCACCACCAGATGTAATGATTGAACCTGACTGAATTGAACAAACTGATTCAGGTTGTGGTGATTCATAAATTTCAGTTGCACCTACTGATGTAACATAGGGTGAACTTGCAGGGAATTCTGGGTTGAAGACAGGTCCATTTGATGGATCAAAACTGTATCCAACCATTTTAAAACCTTCACCTGATACTGGAGTTAAATCTTCACATAAACATGAAGAATAAATATGTGTATAACCAAACACATCAAACTCATATTGAAAATCACAATGAGCATTAACTTGTTGGAAAGTACCCAATGCATCAATTACCTCTGGAACAATGATTAATTCTCTACATGCAATACCCATTTGGTTGACTGGATAAAAACAGTTTGGTGATTCTGTAAAATTTGAATTTACAATTGTAATAGTTGCACAATTGGTAGTTGTGTGCTCACAACCACCAAATGGACAATAACCATTGATACCATCTACTGGACAATTACCAAACACATCAAAAAATCCAGGGGAACCATCGTCACCTGAACTTACGAATATTGAAGTACCACGTAACCCAATTTTTTGAAATTCAACATTAGTTCTCTCAATGTAAACCGTAGAATCCACACCAAGATTATTACAATCTTGTGTGATTTCACATTGTTCCATTTCAATCCACCCATAGGAAATCGAAGCTACATTTGGAATTGGATCAAATGCTTGAATCGATGTACACCAATCCAATACCCATTCACCACTACCCGATTCAAGAAACATTGTTGTAATATTATTACCAATGGCAGTCATATACTGAACATCTAAATCCGATTCAAGTTGTCCACAACCTTGTTCATAACAAAGTGGACTTCCAGCATTTAAAACTCTAACATTTTCAATTGAAAATTGTTGATCAAATGTTTCCAATGCACCAGTACTATAATAATCTGAAAAAGCACCTATTGATTGAACATTCTTTGAATTTGTACCAATAGTATCATTTGGAATACCATAATAATCTTTCAATACTTGAGGTGAAATTGACAACTGTTTTGAAATACCAACAATATCATCTCTTGATTTTCTCATAGTCTCACTCATTTTATTATCTTCAATAAAATCTGATAAACCCAAAACCAAATCAATTTTATTTAAAACATTTATTGGGATTGATGCATCACCAATAATTCTAATTCTTTCTTTATTTGAAATTTCTGATTTATAAATTCCAAAATTTGTTTTAAATAAATTTGATGCTTTTAAAATATTAATTCTAATTTTAATATAATCTGAAAAAACAATCATTTCACTTTTATTAATTTTATTATCAAATAACCAATTTAAAATAATTTCAACATCTTTTTTTGAAGGTGAAATAATTGAATCAATCTCTTTTGAACTTAAAAATTTTCCATAATTTAAACTTTTTGGATTTGAAATATCCCAAAATTTTTCTTTTAAAATATTTAAATTATTCTTTTTTTTTTTTTATATATTAGTACCTATTTATTTTTTATTTTTTTTTTTTTTAAATAAAACTCACTTGTTTGATTAAAATTTTAAATTCTATTATTTCATTTTCATTTGGTAAACTTTTAAAATTAAAGTATGAAGGTGGATTTCTAATATTTGCAATAGTTTCACGTTTTAAACCATCACCACTATTCTCTTTTGCATTTGCAAATAAAATAATAACTAATAATATGATTAACTTTAAAATCATTTTATAAGTGCACTTGTAAATTAATGAAAAAAAAAAAAAAAATAAAAAAATGAAAAATAAAAAAAAAAAACGAATGGGCGAAAACACACATCATCATAACCTTAGATTTTTCAAAATATCTTTTTTTTTTTTTTTTTTCCAAAATATCTTTTTTTTTTTTTTTTTTTTCAAATATCTTTTTTTTTTTTTTTAAAAAAAAAAGTTTTAAATTAATTAAACAATTGTTTATTTATTTATTTTTTTAATTAAGTTTAATAACTTTTAAATTTGAATGAGTTTCAGTGAAATCATTTAAATTTAAAACATCATAAATCTTATCATCAGTATAGTATAAAGTATTTACAGAAGTTGGTAAGTTATCATTTGAGAAACGATGGAAATAGTATTTACATTTTAAAGTTAGAGTAGTTAATGATTTTGGAAGACCATTACCAATTGGTTGATTAAAACATTCACCAATTGATAGGGTTTCAACACTTGAAGGTATTGCATTTGGTTCAATTGGTTGATTGAATCTATAGCCTAATACTAAACTTTTCACACTTGATGGTATAGCATTTGGTAACAACTCCTCATTATAGAATTCACCCAATGTTAAACAAGTCACAGATGTTGGAACTAAACCAATTGGTAAACGTTGTTTATTGCAACCTAATAAATGTAGTGAAGTCAATGATGGTGGTAAACAACCCTTTTTACATTTCTTTAAATTCAAATTCAAAGTTAGACCAACCAATTTCAAAGGCATAGAACCCTGTTCAAGCGATCCTTGAAACCCTTCACCAAAACGTAACCATTGAAGATTTGGTGGGAGTGTGCCCTTTTTAATGGATTGACTGAATCTACTACCAAATTCCAATGTCAATAAAGATGATGGTAAATAACCTTTTTTAATTTTTTGGTTAAATAGTTGACCAAATATCAATGTTTCTAAATTTGGTGGAATACATTTCTTTGATACCAATGGTTGATTGAAATGAAATCCTAACCTTAAAAACTTTAATGTAACTGGTAAACAATTCTTTGGTATTGGTTGATTAAAACTTTCGCCCATATCTAAATGTGTTAATGATGGTGGTAAATAATTTATAAACGATGATGACGATGATGATGATGATAATGGTAAAGAACAAATTGGATGATTAAATGATGCTGAAAACTTTAAATGAATAATATTCTTTGGTAAAGTATTTGCTTTCAATGGTTGATTGAATGATTCATTACCAAGATCTAAAAAAGTCAATGATTGTGGTAACTCTCCCAATGGTTGATTGAAATCATCACCAAATTCAATGTATTCCAAATTATCACATTCTTTCAATGATAAAGGTTGATTAAAATGTTCACCAAATACAATCTTATTAATTGATTGTGGTACACCTCCTGCCTTTAATGGTTGATTAAATGATCTTCCAAATTTTAATTCATTAACTGATAATGGTATACCTCTTTTTGGTATATTTCTATTATTATCTTTAATAAATAATGATGTAATATATTCTAAAAAAAAAATAAAAAAATAAAAAAAAAATTAAAAAATTAAAATGTTAATAAAACTATTTTTAATTTTTATTTTTTTTTTTTTTTTTTTTTTTTTATTTTTTTTTTTTTTTTTTTATTTAATTTAATATTTTACCTCTATGTTCATATTTAATTAATTCATCAACTTTAAATTCTAAAACTTGTTTATGTTTATTAAATAAACGCAAATGATGGAAAATAATATTTCTGATGTATTTATTTCTATAAATTTTAAAGAATTTATAATCCTGTCCTGTTTCTGAATGATCGTTGCTATTGCAACTACAATGCATTATCATCATCTTTTTTTTTTGTTTTTTTTTTGTTTAAATTTTTTTGTTTTTTTATTTATTTAAAAAACTAAAATTTTTTTTTTTTTTATATATATAAAAATATGTGATAGTAATAAATACTACCACATACACTTAATATTAAAATTAATATTATGTATGTAGTGTGTATGTGAGAGTGTGTTAATTTTTCTCGATTTGTTGGATAGTTTGAAAATTGGTTAAAAAAAAAAAAAATAAAAATTAAAAAATAAAAAAAAAAAAATGTTGTAAAAAAAAAAATAAAAAAAATAAAAAATAAAATAAAAAATAAAAAAAAATAAAAAAAAAAATGATTTAAAAATAAATTTTTTTTGTTTTTGCTTGGAAAAATTTAAGATATTAACCAGAGTCAGAATTCGGTAACAATTCTACCACTGGTTCAACAATCCACGAAAATAGATTTTTTTAAAATTTTTAAAAAATTGTTGAAGTAACGAAAAAAAAAAAAAAAATAAAAAAAATTAAAAAAACAAATAAAATTGGAAAATAAATATCTTTTTTTTTTTTTTTTTTTTTCTTCTGTATAAGCCAATTACAAAAAAAACAAATAAAATTAAAAAATGTTTATTTTTATTATTAAAAATAAAAAAAATAAAAAAAAAAACAAAAAAATTTAAAATGAAATGTCTAAAAATATATATGATTAAACATAAAGAAAATAAAATTACTTAATATATAAAAAAATCGAATAAAAAACCAGTGGTCAAACTGAGACCTCCATTTTTTTTTTTTTTTTTATTTTTTATTTTTTTTTTTTTTTTAATTTCAATTTTTTTTTTTTTTTAAATTTTAATTTTTTTTTTTTTTTTTTTGGTATTTTTTATTATATATTTTTTTTTTTTTTATTAATTTTATTTAATAATATATAATATAAAATAAAAAAATAAAAAACTAAAAAAAATGTCACAATCAATTAGTGATATTAAATTAGTAAAATTTTATTATAGACATTATAAATTAGGACCACAAGATTTTTGTAGAGAATATGGTGGAAATGTTGATGGATTAAATAAATTTTTAACAGGAAATTATGATTCATTAGCAGCAAGAGATGCATTAAGATCATTTTGGGAGCGTTTTAATACCAATCAATTAATGAAATCTCAAGCTGGTGATGAAGATGATGGTGACGAATTCAATAGTACATTTGGTGGTGGTGATAGTATGTTATTGTCACCAATTAAAGTCACATCACCAATGTCATCAAGTAGTAGTAGTACAAACACAACCAATAGTAATGGGCAAATCATAGGTAACCGATCATTTTCATCATTAGCAGAGGCAACTAGTAATGCAACAACAACAACAACATCGACAACAACCACAGGTGGTAAACCAGAATCAAAACGTGTTAGAAATCTATTGAAAACCTATTACGGACCAGGTATTGGTGAAGGTAGTGATTCATCATCAATGAATGATCCATTGAATATCGATGGTCCATCATTCAATTTAAATAGTTATTTCGATAGTATCGTTAAATCAAGTACACTCAACCAATTAATTCAAAAAGATAATCAAATGGTAAGTGAAATTCGTACATTAGATGGTGATATGAAAACATTGGTCTATGATAACTATACAAAATTCATCAATGCTACCGATATCATTAAGAAAATGAAAACCAACGTTGAAAATATGGAAGAAGGTATGGCTTTACTTTCAAAAAATATGGATTTAATTACAAATTGTAGTGAAAAAATTAATTCAACTTTATCTGTAAGAAGAGATAGAATTGATCAATTAAGTGGTTTACAAAAATTTTTTCAAAAAGTTTTTTTTAAAAAAAAAAAAAAAAAAAAAAAAAAAAAAAAAAAAAAAAAAATATTAATAATTAAAAAAAAAGTTACAATTTTTAACAGCATTACCATCAAGTTTAAATCATTGTTTAGCAATGCAAGCATATAATCAAGCTGTTAGATATTATAATAGTAATAGTGGTATTTTAAAACAATATAGTCATATACCATCATTTCAAAATATTCAAAATGAATGTGATTCAATAATGAAAACAATGAAAGATAAATTATATGAAAGATTATCAAGTTTATCTGTATGTATAAATTTTAAAAAGAAAATGAAAAAAAAAAAAAAAAAAAAAAAAATTCATATTTTAATTTATTATTATTTATTATTTATTAATTGGAAAAGACATCACAAACTGATTGTGTTGAATCAGCAGAAGTTTTAATGGATTTGTTAGAACCAGTTGAATTGGTTAGATCAAAATATTTAGAGAGTAGAAAACATCATACAATTACATTATTAGAGAATTTAGAAAAGAAATCGGTTGAACATATTACAGATTATATAAAGGAATTGAATGCAAATTTCTTATCGGAATATTCTTATAATATCACTTCGTACAAGTCATTGTTTATAAATAGATTGGATGGTAGTGATAGTAAGAAGGAGAGACAACAAAGTTTACTTCAATTGGAGGACTTTTCAAAGGACTTATTCAACAAGTATTTAAATATTGCAAAATCGAAATTATCTTCATTCAAAGATCCAATTGAAAAGATTATGGCATTGGAGATTATTAATTCCGATGTTTCAAGATTGGGTTCAGAGTTGTCCTCTCATGAAAAGATTACTAATATTATCAATTCCACAGTACATGACCAAATCGATTTCTATTTTGATAATCTTCAAAAAACAATTAAAGAACATATTCATCAATTGAATTCAACACTCAATGAGAGGAGAGATGAGGTGTTGGAGGGTCATAATCTACAAGAGCTATCAGATGCAACCTCAAAGGCAATTGTAAATGATATCATTTTGCTATTTGCAAATTTGAAACCATTCTTCCTTCCAACAGAAACTCAATTCCTCTCAAGTTATCAAGACACAATCTTCACCAAAATTCAAGTAAAACTACAACAATTCTTTTTATTTTTAGTTAATATTCACTTTTTAGAGTATTTAGATATCATTGCAACCACATCCAACCGTGAGCAATTTAGTGGTCGTTTCCTATTGGTACTCTCATCGATTTGTTTATACTTTGAAAATAAAGGTATCACATTGGTCGTTCAATTGATGAGTGAATTCATAACGGTGGCAAAACAAGGTGCAAAGAAAGAACTCAACGTTTTCAGTTTCAATGCTCCTGATCTCTGTAAGAGAGTCAGAGAAACTGGTTTACAAATTTTAAATGTTTTCACTCGTTTATCAAGTCAAAAATTGGATAAAATCTTAAAGAAAGGTTTAGAATCAATTCCAAATAATAATTGGTTAGTATTGAAAGAACCAAGAGATGTTAGATCAGTAAATGATATCTATTTAGAAGAGATACTAAAATTCCAAAATGAAACTTCAAAACTTTTACCAGTTATAAATCATCATCATCATTCTTTAAAATCTCATTCAAGAACTGGTAGTGGTGGTAATAGTGTTTCTTCAAATAACTCTTCCTCGAATACACCAGATGGTCATAGAAGAAATCCTTCAGCATCATCATCATCATCATCAAATAATACAAATACAACTTTATTCGAAAAGAAAGTTGACCATGTCGATTTTAATACTCTTAGTGTTTTAATTGCTATCATTAAACTTTCACTTAAATCTTTTAATGAATCTTTAAGATTAAAAACTTTTGGTACAAATGGTTGTCATCAAATTCAAATTGATTTACATTATTTAAAATTATCATTATATGATTTATTTGGAAGGTTTGTATATTTAAATTTTATTTTGGTTATTTTTTTTTTGGATTTTGGAAAAAAGTGGAAAAAAAAAAAAAAACTTATTAACAATTTTTTATTTTGATTTTTTTATAGTAATTCGTTTGATAATTTATTACAAGAATGTGAAAATACTGTAACTGAAAGATGCGTTGACCCATTACCATTGGCAAAATCTGTAAGGAGTAAAAAAAAAAAAAAAAAATACCTCCTAAAATCGAATTTTACTAACTTTTTTAATTTTTTTTTTTTTTTTTTTTTTTTATAGATTGTATCAAAAATTTGTGAAACAAAAATGAATAAAAAGAAAAATAATGAAGCTGAAAGCTAATAAAAATTTAAAATTATAAAAAAAAAAAAAAAAACCTTTTCGAAAATAGAAATATCAATATACAACAATTTTAAAAAAAAACAATTTTGGAAATTAAGTTTACTTTTTTTAAAAATAATTTTTTATTTTTAATTTTTTTTTATTTTTATTTTCATTTTTAATTTTTTTTTTTTATTATTTTTTTTTTCTTTAACTCCAATGGAATTTCATATGGATATTCATTATTAATATTTTCACCCACATTTAAAAAAAAAAACCTTAAAAAAAAATTTTATTTTTATAAAAATAAATTTAAAAATTTTACCAAAAATGGAAAAAACGTGTGAATATATGTTATAGATTTTGATATATTTTTCAAATGTATTTCGTTTCGTGTTACCAAAAGTAAACTTTTAAAGTAATTAAATTATGATCTATGAAAGAAATCTAAGATTTAAATAAGTATTTTTTTTTTATATTATTTTATAGTTTTTATTTTTTTTCATTTTAGAAAATTAATAAAAAATGATTTAATTATCAAAAAAAAACAAAAAACAAAAAACAAAAAAAAAAAAAAACAATTATCTGTAAGTTTTAATTTTGTTTATTTTTTTTTTTTTTTTCCTCTCTAAAAAAAAAAAACAAAATAATTTAATTTACTAAACCATAATCAAATTATTTTATTTTTATTATTATTATTATTATTATTTTTAAAAAGTAAAAAAAAATAATAAAAAAATAAAAAGGTACATAAATTATTATTATTATTATTATTTCCATAAAATTATTAAATAATAAAATAAAAATTAACTTTTTTAAAAAAAAAAAAAAAATAATTATTATTTTTTTATTATTTTTTATTTTAGTTATGAACCAACAAGTTTTAAAAAGACAACAATTCCAAAATCAACAAGATTATTTTTATCAGCAACAATTAAATAATCAACCACATTTAAATTTAACTCAACAAATTAATAATTCATTTCCTTCTTCATGTCAATATTATAATAATAATAGTTATTATAATCTTCAACAAGTACCAGATTATACATTTAGTACATTATCAACAATGCCAAATAATAATTCAAATTTCTTTATAGATAGTAGTAATTTACAATTTACAAATTCTGGAAATAATTATCTTCAAAATTCATATCCATATTTAATGGAAAATGGAAGTTGTACATCTTCAATTGAACAAACAACAACAACAACATCAACAACAACAAATCAATTAACTCAACAACAACAATTATATAGTAATAATAGCCAATATTTTGAATTTAATAATTCACAACAACAACAACATGAACAACAACAACAAACTGAAAATAGAAATATAAAATATGATATTGAAAATGGAACTTATTCATATACAAATAACAATATGGTTTCAAAAACTAGTTCAGTATATCAACAAAATTTTTATAATACAAATAATCCATCTTTACAAATGGCTCAAGAAAATCCAACATATTATAAACAACCAATTCAACAACAACAACAACAACAACAACAACAACAACAACAACAACAACAACAACAACAACAACAACAACAACAACAACAACAAAGACCAGTTCAACAAAAGTCACAACCAATTGCCCAACAAAAGCAACAACAACAACAAGCTCAACAATTTGTCCAACAGCAACAACAAAAATCAATAATTGAAACTCAAAAACAAGATGATTTTGTTGAAAAACAACAAAATAAATATCAAAAAACTTCAAACATTAAAGAAATTGAAAAAATTACAATTGTAAAAGAAAAAAATAATAAAAATGAAAAAGTAATTGAAAAAGATTTAATTGAAAAAACATTAGAATATCAACAACAAATGGTTGAATTAAAATCAAATGACCAAGAGAAGGAAACAATAGTTCAACAACAAAAACAACACCAAATTGAAAAAGAAAAACATGAAAAACTTTATAAAAAATCATATTTAATGAAAGCTGGTGTCAATGAAATGTTTCCTAAAGCAATCTCTTTAGAAAGTTGGAATTTTGTTGGTGAAACCACTTCAAGAATTTATCAAACTTTAAATTCAAGAGCGGAATTCCATAAGAAATCATCATATTGTAGAGTTTTATTAGTTAAAAAAATATTTTCATGGTTAGTTTGTCATGATAAAGAATTCATTAAAAATCATAAAACTGTTGATCTTGTAATTGCAATTAGTGATATCATTAATATGATCATAAGTTTAATAGAATTACATCGTGCACCATCATCTTCAACTTTATACTTAATAATTTATTCATCTGATAGATTTGTTGAAAGAACTGGTATAAATCATCATCAAATTTTTAATTTATTATTAACAAGGTAAATTAACTAATTAATATTATTATTATTATTATTATTATTATTATTATTATTATTATTATTATTATTATTATTATTCGGTAAAATTAAAAATAATCCAAAAAATATTAATTAGTTTTTTATTTATATACATATGTATATATTTTTAATTAAAGTGCAATTGTTAATTTAAAATTTTGGAATGAATCATTATATATTCAAAATAAAACAATTGCAGATATTTTTTCATTTAGTGTTAAAGATTTAAATACAATGGAAAGAAGATTTTTATATGGTTTAGATTATAACTTATGTGTAACACCAAATGAATTAGAATTATTTATAAATTCTTTAAAAAAACAATCAATTTCTTCTTTAAACTTTTTAAAATAAATAATAAATAATAAATAATAATAAATAATAGTAATAATAATAATAATAACAAATAATGGATTAAAAAAAGTTCTTTATTGAAAAATTATTTTAAAAAAAAAAAAAAAGAAAGAAAGAAATGAATGGAAAAAAAAAAAAAAAGAAAGAAGAATATTTTTTTTTTTTTTACCAATCACCACCACCAGAACCGAAAAAGTCTCTTTTTGGACCAGCTTGTTTTTTCAATTTTGGACAATTAACTAATCTATGACCACGACCATCACAATATTCACAAGGTTTAGTATCATCATCATCAGCACCACCACCAGTATTTCCATTACGATCTTGAAGTTTTTGAAGGTATTGATTATCATCTGGTATTTCAAGTAGTGCAGGTGGTACTTTTTGTTTAGCTTCAATTAATAGGTATTTAAGATCCAATAATAAAGATTCAGTATTATTCTTATTGATAAATGTAGTTGCAACACCTTTATTACCACGACGACCAGTTCTACCAATTCTGTGAATATAATTTTCAATCTCTCTTGGCATATCGAAATTGATGACATGTTGAATCTCTGGAAAATCTAAACCTTTAGATGCAACATCTGTTGCAACCAAAACATCCTTTTTACCCTCTCTAAATGCTTTAATTGCTGATTCTCTTTCATCTTGTGATTTATCACCATGTATTGAAACTGCTTCAACTTGTTTCAATAATAAATATTCATAAATATCATCAACATCTTTTTTATTTTCACAAAATATTAATACCTTAAAAAAAAAAAAAAAAAAAATTAAATAAATAAAAATATTAGTAAATATTTAAAAAATTATAATCTTTTTTTAAAAAATATTTATATACATACAGGTGGTGGTGTTTTTTGTAAACATTCTAATAAATAAACGATTTTAGCTTCAGGTTTAACAAATTCAACTTCTTGAGTAACATTTAAATTTGCAGCACCAGCTCTACCAACATTAACTTCAACTGGTAAAACTAGAGCACTTCTAGCAAATTCTTGAATTTTCTTTGGCATAGTTGCACTAAAGAGTAGAGTTTGTCTTTGATTTGTGAAATTATCTAAAACTGAACGAATATCATCCTCAAAACCTAAATCAATTAATCTATCAGCTTCATCTAAACCAAGATATTTACAAAGTTTGAAATTGATTTTCTTTT
>NC_007091.3:189543-209543 GCF_000004695.1 Dictyostelium discoideum AX4
ATTTCTTAGGATTCCACGAAAAAATTGATGACGTTTAAAATATCTATCACTAAAAATTTGATTAATCAAATTTTTCATTTTAAAAAAAAAAATAAAAAAAAAATAAAAAAAAAAAATAAAAAAAAAAAATAAACTTTATGGATTTTATTAAAAAAAAAAATAAAAAAAAAAAATTATCATTTTTTCAAAACTCGAAAAAAAAAAAAAAATCATTTGGTTTTAGGAAAGATAGCAAAAAAAAAAATAATAAATTAAATTTTTGCGTGTAAATTTGTGATTGTAATGTCGTGTGTTTTAATTGTAAATTAAATTGTAAATAATAAATAGTAATAAATAATAAATAATAAATAGTAATAAATAACAAACAATAAATAATAATAATCTTAATATATAAAAAGAAAAGATATAAAAATATAAAAATAAAATAAAATGGTATTAAATTTTCAGTTAATATCAGTGTTAATATTATTTATATACTTTTTCAAGGACATTAATGGATCAATATTATCATCATCATCGTCTTCATCATCGTCATCAGTGGATTACTACCCAATTGAGTCAAGTGGAAGATGTGATGATTATATTGGTGATACCACTCAATCAGATTGTTCAATTTATTTACCATATAAGAGAATATATATCTCTGATACATTCAATCAAACCAAATCATTAGAAATGGCTGATCGATTGTTTCCTCTTATACAATCGATGAGTCGATGTAATCAACCATCAGTTTTTAAAACATTGTGCTCATATGTATGTATTAAAACTGAATAATAATAATAATAATAATAATAATAATAATAATAATAATAATAATAATAATAATAATAATAATAATAATAATAATAATAATAATAATAATAATAATAATAATAATAATAATAATAATAATAATAATAATAATAATAATAATAATAATAATAATAATAATAATAATAATAATAATAATAATAATAATAATAATAATAATAATAAAATCTAATATATTTATTTGTGTGTGTATAATATAATATAATATAATATACTATATAGTTATTTCCAGAATGTCAATTATATACAAATAATAAAGTTGTGGTTGCAGTACCAGTTTTAACATGCTATGAAGAATGTACACAATCAGTTTCATTGTGTAATGGAAAGGGATACTTTAATTGTAATCAAACATTATCATCAAGTGAATCAGTACCAAGATTTCCTGTAGATTCATATTATTATAATTTTGAAGAGTATCAAAGTGGTATATTGGATTTGAAGTGTAGAAATACTTTTAAAGAGGATTCAGATAGTAATAGTAATAATAACAGCAATAATAATAATAATAATAGTAGTAGTAATAGTGATAATGTTACACCAATGCCTACTGAAACTTCTTCAGAGGAACATAACTATAATAATTCACATAGATCTTTAGTTTTTAAGATTTTCATTACTTTATGTATAACTGTTCCAATTATATTGATTATAGCATTAATTTGGTATAACTTTAAGAGAAGGGCAACAAAATTAAAAAAATTACAAGAACAACAATATCAACAACAACAACAACAGCAACAACAACAATATCTTACTATTAATACTGATAATGAACAAACACCTTTGTTAAATTAATAAAAGAATAAAAAAAAAAAAAAAAGAAGGAAAATATAAATTATATTTTTCCATTTTTAAAAATATGTTTTTCATTTATTTTTTTTTTTTTTTTTTTTTTAAAATTAAAAAATATTACGGTATTTTGGAATTAAACAATAAAGATAAAAATATTAATTTTAAAAATAGAAAATAAATTAAAAATAGAAAAAAAAGATTTGTAAAAACTTTTTTTCTATTTTTATTTTTTAAAACCATAAAATTTAATTTAAAATTAATTTTTTTTTTTTAAAATTAGTTAAAGTTTTTTTTTTTTTTTATTTATTATTTTTTTTTTCTAAAATTATTAGATCTAATAATTTTAATTATATTATATTATTTAGTTTAAACTTTTTTTTTTTTTTTTTTTTTTTATTTTTTAAATTATTAAAATTAAAATTATGATGTCATATAAATAAAGAAAATGTAATTACTAACTGAAATTTCACAATTTCTTGAATGTCAGTTAATAAACATAAATAATTTAATTTTGATACTATGTTTAGAATTTTAAATCTTTATAAAATTTTAAATTATCCAAAGTAGGAAAATTTGGATTTTTTATAATATAATCTGTATTTTTAAAATGTTTGAAATATAGTTTTTATAAAACTATAAATAGGTTTAAAATTTTTTTTTCTAAGTCATTCAAATCAATTCAAATTAAAAAATAAAATAAAAATATTAAAATTACATTTTATAACATTAAAATAATAATTAATAATTAAATAATTCAAGTGCTCTCAAAATTCAAAAATGAATATTAAAAATTCTTTAATCTTAATTATTTCAACAATCTTTGTTTTATCAATGATTAATGGTGGTTTAACTTCTGATCCAACTTGTGTTGGTGCTCCTGATGGTCAAGTTTACTTATTCTCTAGTTGGGATTTCCAAGGTGAACGTTATGTTTACAATATCTCTCAAGGATATCTCTCTTTACCAGATGGTTTCCGTAACAATATTCAATCATTTGTTAGTGGTGCTGATGTATGCTTTGTAAAATGGTATCCAAGTGAACAATATCAAATCACTGCTGGTGAATCTCACAGAAACTATGCCGCTCTCACTAATTTCGGTCAAAGAATGGATGCAATCATTCCTGGAAATTGTTCAAATATTGTTTGTTCTCCAAAATAATTTGATTACAAATTAATAACAAAAGTTTCACTTTCGATTGTTTCAATTTTAAAAAATAAACTTTAATTCTCACCATTTGATAAAATAATTTTTTTTTTTTTTTTTATTTCTTTTAAAATTTCATACCTATTGTAGAATCTCTCTTTGTGTTTATCTAACAATTGCTAAAAAAATAAAAAAATAAAAAATTTTTTTTTTAGTTTTAAAAAGTTAATAATTTTATTAATTGGTTTATAATTAAATAATCTTTTTTATTATTTTAATTTTATTATTATTTTTTTTATTATTATTTTAATTTTATAAATTTTCAGAAGAAGCTTCATATAATGGATTGATAGCAGATCTACCACTTTCTTCATACATTGGATTTGTAGAGACAGCACCATCAGCAAAAGCTCCTTCACCAAAGAATGCATCTGTTGGTGGAGCAGATTTCTTTAATAAGAACCAAGCACCAGCGGCAAGTAAACCTGCACCAGCGGCAGCACCAGCAATTGCACCAGTTAATACTGTTTTATTATTATTTTCTTTGGTGGTAGTAACTTCAGGTTTTGTTACATCCAATTCAACATAATCAGTTGCAGTCATATGATTTTTATCTCTAATTGATGCTGGTGAACTATAACCTAAATCATTAACGAATACTTTGAGACGATAAGAACCACCACCTTGGTGATTTACATACATTGTGGAAATTAAAGCATTGAGTGTCTTTTTATTTGATCTACAAGTGAATTGAGCGAATTCAGAATGTTTGGTGCATTTTGCTTTACTTTGTTGAGATAAAGAGAATGTTGCAATTTTATTTGAAACTAAATCGCCATCCTTGTTAACCAATGAGAGAATTAATTCAACATCATTATATTTACTGTCTGGATCATCAAATGAGACACCTGTAACAACGATTGAAGTATTGGCGAGTGAAGTATAGTTTTTATTTTCAATGGTAATGAATGGTGGAATATTCTTTTTTGAAACATCAACTGCAACTGTGACTGGAACAGAGATATCACCCAAGAAATCTACCATTGAAATTGGAATACGAACATAACCATCACCAGATGAACCTGGAGTTGGTACAAAAACGATATACCAAAAACCATCTTGAGCTACAGGAACAAATGTATCATCCTTTTTTATTAATTTACCCAAACCATCCTTAGCATCTTTATCATAGACATAGAGTAAACCACGAAGTGGAGGACTGACAATATAAGATTTTAATTTTTCTTTTGGATCGTCAATATCAGTGCCATCATATTTAATAATGACATAAGAGTTAGTTTCCATTTTAACAGTCTTAAATTTATCGAATGCTATAACATTATTTGGTAGAGTTGAAAGAGTATGTTCAATTAAGATGACCTCTGGTGCTTGATTTACTGGGATAACATTGATGATAATGGTATATTTTTGGGATTCAACTTCTTGACCATTAAATTTATCATAGAGTACAAATTCAATAATGGCATAATTATCACCATTTTCATATTCAATTGGTGTAAAACTAAAGGTATATGGTTGAGATGTGAAGTTTATGTTAATATCAACTGGATTTGGTTCAGACATACAACCTTCAGTACCCATACAATGAGTGGCATATAATGAACCCCTGGAAACGATCGATTTAATTCTTAGGAAAACATTTGAACCACCATTACCAACGATACCAGAAATACTGAATGGAAGATCAGTATTTTCTTTAGTGTATAAAACAGCTAAACCCTCATAGGTTGGTGGATTTCTTGGTTCAATAAAGAATGAAACAGTACCAATATTTGAAGAGATATCATTTTTACTATCTTTTGCAACAAAATTGAAAGAATCGGCTGGTCCAACATGGCCTGGTTTATCCCAATTGGAATAACCTGCAACTGGAGTATAAACAAAATCATCAATTGCATAGGTTGAAGAGATTTCAGCTGCTTTTCCTGTTGATTTAATTGTAAGGGTACCTTTTGCTGGAAGGGATCTAATTACAGCCCTAACATTTGAATTATCTTCAAGATCGGTGGCTTTTACTGAGAAACTAACGGAACTATCTTGATTTAAGGTTTCATCTGATGATTCTGCTTTTGGTGGAACATTAATATATCTAAAGGTGATTGGGCCAGTTGCAATATTTGAAACTGCATTACTTGAATCATAACATTTTGCATCGAATGAATCACTGAAATCATTATAGATATTATTATTTGAAGTTATGATGTATTTATTATCTGATAAATCAGTTGGTACAGTATCGATTACTTTACCAGCAGAGGTTTTAATAATGGCAGTTGCTGGTAATTTAACGATAGTGCAATGGAATACAGTATCTATTAAATCAATATCTTTTGGTGTTAATTCTAAAGTTTTTTCAGAAGTTTGAGAGGTGAAATCATATGGATCAATTGAAAGGGTTGGTGCATGATTAACATGTTGGACTGTGATTTGAGTAGTCTTTGGAGTTGCATCTCTCTCACCCATACTATCCTCAACAGTATAAGAAAAACTATCTGTACCATAGTATAATGGATTTGGTTTATAGAAAATCTTGTATGGTGCATTACCAATAATTGGTGCTTCACTTGTTGAACTACCTGATTTAACTAAGATAACTCCATTCGTTGGTTTTTGTATTATAATACCTTTAAGTTTACCTTGATCTAATTCATCTGGGTCGATACCATCAATTACCAATTCATTGGAAATATCATCTTCATTCATTGTGAAATTTGGAATTTGATTTACAACTGGTGGGGCATTTGGACGATCACCATTGATATTGATTAAAACTTTAAATTTATCACTAGATAACTGGCCATCATTGGCAAAGAATACTAAACTTGCATATGAATTTGCATTTACGAGTGGGGATGAATAACAGATTTCAGAGAATGATGCTACACCACCAGAAATTGAAACTGGTTGGGTTGTAAATGGTGCGGTGAGTTGTGATCTATCATCACATTTAAAGAAACTATCACCTCCACCCAATTTGAGGTCGTCTAAAGTAAAAATAACACTATCAGAGTCGGAATCAGAGGCTGAAATAGTAATTTTAAGTTCTGAATTTTGTCTAATTGTAAGTGGTGTTACAGCGAATGCAACTGGTGGTTTATTGAAATGAACAAATTTAACCTTGAAAGAACATGAAGATGAAGAATCTAATGAACCATCATTAACTTTGAAATCAACGGTAATTTCTTTGTCATTTGCAATATCTTTAGTTTGTGTGAATGTAAGAGATGCAGAACCAGAGGAAAGTTGTACACTTGATCCAGTGGAGACTACATTGCTACCACTTTTAATGTTACCATAAGCTGAAATAGCAGTTAAGTCACCAAATACAATTTTTAAATTTGAATCGGTTTCAATATCACTACCTTGTAATGAGAAAGATTTTGGTGTATTTAATCCAGTAACTGAAATTGCAGAACCTGAAAGACTTGAACAAGATGGTGCTTGATTTACATGGGTAATTTTAATTTCAACGGTTGCTTCATTACTATCTAAACAACCATCATTAGCTACAAATGTAAATTTATCATTGGTAGATTTAGTGTAATAATTGGTGGCTGGTTTAAAGGTAAAGGTTTTTTCAATTGAGAATGAATCACCTTGTTCAATGGTTACACCATCAGCTTGAATTACACCAACAGATGCGGCTGGAATAGTTTTAAATTTAATAGTTAAAGTATTTCCATCAACATCACTACCTGATAATTTAAAGTTATAGTTTACATTTTGTTTGGTTTCAATTGAATAGCCTAAAGCAGTTGGAGCACTATTATAGTTGATAACAATTCTAGTTATACCAAAACCTACAACAGAGTAAGATACAGATGGGTTTTGAGGAATATCTGATTGACCTTGTGGATATTTGATTTGAATTGGAATAGTGTAATCTTTTGAATCTTCGATACTAATTGTAGTTGCTGATGGAAGTGTTAAAAATCCTTTGGTATCATCGATTGCTTTAACAACTGCTTTGCTTAAAACATCCTTGATAGCACTAGTAGCTACTGATACCCAGTCATTACCTTTAGCGTTTGAAGTTTTTTTAGTTGAACCAAAGCCTTGGTTTTTGAAAAGGGTATCCCAATTTTGATTATCATTAAAACTAACAACAACTGGTAAAATGGATTTACTGATTAAAGTGGATGTAAATTTAGAAACTTCTTGAGCAGTGGCTGAATAATCATTATCAGTTAAAAGAACAATGATTTTAATTGAACCTGTGCTCCAACCAGCTGGAAATTCTGCAGCACTTGTAAGTGCAATGAGTGAATTTTTAGTAGAGTACGATGAAGCAGGTGCTTTATCTTTATCATCCAAACCACTAAGACCATTACCAATTGATTTCTTTAAAACGAATGAATAACCATTGGTTTTGGCATCTGAGAATAAACCTAAACCAATTGAAACAGTTTCACTAATATCTTGGAGGTTTTTAGTTAAATCAGATGAATACTTTTTAAAATTATCCCAATATTCAACGATACTTGGTTGAGAATCAACAAGAACCAAAACTTCAAATTTATCAATTGTTTCTGGAATACTAAGTTTAGATGAAAGAGTTAAAGCTTGTTTTGATGGATCGGTATTTAAGTAAACTTGAGCAAAGTTTGGATTGATATAACTTGATTTAGCTACTGATGAATCGAGAACAACATTTTCTTTGTTTGCATTACAAACTTGGTTAACTTTAATATCACAATTTTTACCTTCCCAACCATAGTAGCATGTACATTTACCATTACCTTGGCTGCCTTCATTGGACTCACCATTTACACATGGATCTACTGGGTCACATTTTTCACCATAATGTCCTTTTAAACATTCATAACAATTCTTTTCTGGATCCCAACCTGTTTCACAATTACAACCACCACCTGGTTTATTAGTACCATGACCACAAATTGGTTTTTCTATTTTTTTAAAAAAAAAAAAAAAAAAAAAAAAAAAAAAAAAATTTAAGTGTTAATATTTTCTAAGATATAAAAAAAAAAAAATAAAAGTATTTAAATATAAAATTCTTACCAACTGAAATTGAAAAAGAAGTAATAGTTGAGACTAAACCCTTATTATCAGTACAATAAGCTGAAATAACATAAACACCAATATGTTTTAATTGTGGTAACATTGAATAAGTAAGAGTTGAAACTTGTTTATTTTGATCTGATGAAGTAAGAGTAGCAGCAAGTGGAATATTTGCAGGTTGAATAAATACAGTTTTAGATTTTTCTTCAGTTTTACATTGAATTGAAAAAGAATTTGTTTTGTTTACTTCATATGCAAGGAGAGAACCATCTGTCGGAGTTGGTGGATAAACAAAAACTGGTGGGAAAGAAGAACAAGTGTTACCGTTTGAGTCTGTTCCTTTACATGATTTACAGCCCGAGTTACCATTGCAAGTATTTCCACCATTGCTACAAGATGGATGACAAACACCTGGCTCTATGACTGAATTAATGAGGAAATCAACTACAACGTAAGCACCCTTGGTATCTTTGATCATAATTTGAGTAGAATAAAAACCAGAAACGGTTGGTTTAAATGATACTATGCCTTTGCTGCTATCGATACTTAAACCTGATGGTTGGTTCATGGTGTAGGCATTACTGAGAGAATATGTGAGTGTATCACCATTTGGATCAGATGCTGCGATAAGGAATTGATTATTTTTATCTCTATTTAAAGTGATAATTGGGACCATACCTGAAACTGGTGAACGATTGAAAGTAGATACATCACTACCTTGATTTGGATCAACAACCACTGATGTGGAAATATACCAACTACCTTCTGCATTGTTTAACAATGATTTAATTCTGCAACAATCAGTAAAGACTACTTTATATGTGACGGCTTTTCCACCTAATTTTATTGGGTTATAAGTGTGTGTGTATGAAAACTCTCCGGTAAACCAATCATCGGCCTGATTAACTGATGTTACTACTAAATTAACATCAACTTTAGTTTTATCATCTCCAAGGTCCAAATCACCCACTTTAACAACATCACCAACATTGCACCCTTTGTTAAATTTTTTGAAAAAACCTATACGAAATGCATAATTTGAAGAAAATTTTATAGTATTCTATAATAATAATAATAATAATAATAATAATAATAATAATAATAATAATAATAATAATAATAATAATAATAATAATTAGGATAAATATTATTTTTTTAAAGAATTAATTTATAAATAGGTAATTTTAAAAGATACATTACATGTGATCCCATTGGCATCCATGACATAGTACCAAAACGGAAATGTGTTGCTATTCAAATAGAAAAGGTTGTTTACATGGTTAGTTAAATTAATTTAAGAAAAATAAAATGAAAAAATAAATAAAAGAAAGGAAGGAGGAAAAAAAAAAAAAAAATGAGGAAAAAGAAGGAATAAGAATTTGTTTTATTTTTTTAAAAAAAATATTTTTTATTTTATTTTATTTTTTTTTTTTTTACTATTATTTTTATTTTTTTTTTACTATTTTTTTTTTTTTACTATTTCCTATTTTCAAGTCTGAAAAAGCCATTTTTTTTTTTTTTATTTTTTTTTTTTTTTTTTTTTTTTTTTTTTTTTTTTTCAAACCGTGTACAAAAATATTTAAAAATAACAACCCTTTCCCAACTTTAAATAAACTTTTAAACCAAATAAATAAAGGTTAAAATTCTATCCATTTTTTTTTTTTTTTTTTTTATTTAATAAAAAAAAATTAAAACAAAAATAAAAGTTTTTTAAAGAAATAATAGTACAAATAAATATATATTAAAAAAAAAAAAAAAAAAAAAAAAAGAAGAAAAAAAAAAAAAGAAGAAAAAAAAAAAAAAAAGAAAAAGAGAAAAAAAAAAAAAGAAAAAAAGAAAAAAAAAGAAAAAAAAAATCACAAATAACCACGCGGTTTGGTTGTTTTTTTTTGATTGTTGTCCTCCAATCAAAACTATTTTTTTTGATTTTCAAAAAAAAAAAAAAAAAAAAGTAAAAAAAAAATTTAAAAAAAAAAAAGAAAATGAATAGAATTTTATTGGTGTCAAGATATGTAAAATTTTAATTAAATAAAAACAAAGCTTTAGATTTTTATCTTTATAATTAAAGATTTTATATTCTTTTTTTTTTTTTTTTTTTTTTTATTTTTTTAAAAATAATTTTATTTCATCTTTTAATTTTTTTTTCTTTATTTTTATTTGTACGATTTTTTTTTTTTTTTTTTTTTTTTTTTTTTTTTTTTTTTTTTTTTTTTCTTATAAAATTCAAATAAGGTGTACAATTTTGTGATTTTCGGCAATTAAAAACAAAAAAAAGTGACACCTCGTTGCTAAATTTTTAAAATATTTTTTTTTGTTTTTTTTTTTGAAATATTTTTTTTTTTTTTTTTTTTTTTTGGTTCGCTTTACATATCTGGTGGGGATTTTTTTTTTATTTATTTTTTTTATTTTTTTTTTTATTTTAATTGTCATAAATAAATTTTATGTTATCCAAAAATAATGATGGTTGATTTAATTCTAAAGAGTTAATAATTGATAATCCATCAAAAGATGAAATGAGATGGATATGATTTTCAGGTAAAAGATTTTTTAAATTTTCAAATAAAATCCTGACCAAAACCCACGAGTTTTTTTTAAAATAATTTTTATCAATTGCAAAGGGCTGAGATTTTAATTGATTGGAATTGATAGAATAAAAAAGTTGGATTGAAATTCTTTGATTTGAGTTTCTATTACCATTGACCCAAATTTCAAAATATTTTATACCAACCGACGGTATGCAATGGTTACATTTAAATTGAATTTGAGATTTTGAGGTTGGATGATAGGGAAGGTATGCATTACCACGATATGCATATTCACTATTATGGATTATTGATTTATCCATTTGAAATGAATTTTCAAATTTTCTATTCACCACTTCATCGAATAGAGTGAAACTACTTCCATATGCCAATGATTGACAATCACCTGTTACTCTACCACTATTTTTACCACTAATTTTTATAACCAACTCTTCACAACCATATTCTGGGCAATAATTTAAATGATCTTTTGAATTGTATTGATAATACATTATATAGAGCATTGATGTAATTTCATTGAAATAATAAGTTGATTCTGAAATTAAATTCATTGAAAATGTTGGATATAATTCTTCAACAAAATTACTATTACCATAGGTACCATTAACAGTTTTCAATACCTTCAAATTTATTCCTTTTGAAATACCAATACATATACCAAATGTAAATTTCTCACTTTGTTTCCAATTCATTGGTTGAACCCTAAGTATTGGTGGTGTTGGATGATTTGGGAAATGAAAATCATAATGATGATTTTTAAAAACTAAAAATTGAAATCTATTTCTTGGTGAGTGATTTGGTAAACCAATTTGTTCAATTTTTTGATTTTCAATATTATCTCTAATTGCAACAACACTTGATGATAATGATAGATAATTTGTAGAGTTTGTATCATCATTACATATATAAATTTGTCTTGTATCTTCTTTACAAATTAATGCGTCCCATGGTTTTTTATAATAGCAATTATTTGTTGAATAGAATAATAAATTTCTAACTAAAATTGAATTTGATAATTTTGTAGTACTACCATCTAAATCTCTTAATGTTGAAATTTTATCACCATCCATTAAACTTTGTTCAAAATGAATTTCTTTATCAACATTTATATATTTTATATTTTTTATAGTTGTTTCACTTGATGATTGCCAATCGTTAAATCTTAAGAAACCAATTGCACTTGAATTTCTAAATAGTGGTGGTAAACTTTTAAATTCTGAGAATACCATTGAATCTAGTGAAATTGTACCATCATAAATTTCAAATCCTCTTATTGGCATTAACCCATTCTCACCATATGGATTGGTCCTACCATTAACAATTGGAATATTATTTGATTGCTGACCAATATTATCACTCTCACCAACTATTAAAGATTTATAAATATATTGACCAACATTTTGGTCTCCAGGAATTGTACCTTCACTTGCAAATGTAAAACCAATTGCATTGTCAGCAATTTTAAAATTTTTCATAAATAAAAATCCACCCCTTGCCCAACAACCTCTCCATTTATTTTTATAAATTGTTGCACCATTAAATATTGAAGGTGAGGGTTTTGAATTTGGATTTTTAGGATTTGATCTTGGTTTATATCTTGCATTTATCATTGAATTTAATTGTTGAGGTTGAGTTTTACTTGGCGGAGTTAATTTAACACCACCATCAATTTGAATACCATTTGTGCACGAATGAACATTATTATTATAAAATTTCTTTACAGGTATTAAATAAGGTTTAATATTATATTTTATACCTCTTTCATGACTTAAACCACTTGGATAATCCGAAAATAAATACCAAATACCGGTTGAATCAGAACCCGATGCAACATTATCAATTAAGGTATTCCAAGGATTTGATATCCAAAAGGTTGAAACTGCATTACATTCTGTGCATTGTGTTGGATTACCATTGAAATCATTTGGTTGAATTCTAGAACACATATCACATGATCTGTCATGAGGAAATAATAAACCATATCTAGTGACAGCACCTAAATTATGAGAGAATACATTATCCATTTCAATACCATCACATAACATATAGCAATGACCAATTGAATCGAATCCAATATTATCATGAATTAATAATCCATCAGTGGAATGAACGACATAACATCTTGAAAAAGATTTATGTACTGAACAATGTTTAATATATGCTGGATTTTCATAGCCACCCAATTCATCTACTCTATCACAAAGATGAAAATGAATTGGATATCTAGAAACTACATGTGATTGTCCAACATTAAATAATTCAATGCCAAAGAAATGTGCATTTACAAAACCTTTTCGAATCATTATATGAGCACCAAATGAATCAAATGGAAAGAAATCACAAACTAATTTATTATTTACACAAGTTTTACCAACTTGTCCTTGAATTTTAATATTTCTAGTTAACAATGCAACTTCAGCTCTTTCATCAACACCTTTTGTAATTGAACCCCAATGAAGATATTTTATTGGATTTTTTAATTTAATTTGATTTGTTTTACATGTTGAACATTTAACAATAAAATTGGTTTCACTCTGTTCCATATCATAATCTGTACTTGTTATTAATATCTCTGATCCAATTGGCCAATCATTGACATTATCCAATAATGTTAAAATGTTTTTATTTGAATTAAAAGTTGATGGTGAAATTGTAGAGATTAATTTTGTCCAAGTTGTTTTAGTCACTTCACTATGAAGTTCAATTGTACCACCATTATCAATACCAATTACTTTTTGACCATATTCATTACCATTAATTGTTTGATTTATTTCAGTATAAATTGAATCACCAATTAGAGTTATTGTTGCTTTATATTTGAATTTACATTGTTCACTTCCAATAATTAGTTGACCACCATCATAAATAAGTATTGCTTTTACTCTCAATTCTAAATTATTTATATGCTTCCATACTAACATTCCTTTATCAAAAATCCTAATAACATCTAAATCTGGTGGTTTAATATCCATTAAAATCGGTGTTGTAATATTAATTGATTCTCCTTTAATTGGTAATTTCAATTTTTTCCAACTTTTATAATTTGACCATTTTTTTAAATTTGGAATTTCATCTGGACATTTAATTAAATTAAAGTTATCATTTCCATCTATAACATAATTTTGTATTAATATTAAAAAAATAATTAAAATTAATATTAAATTAAAAGACATCATTTTTTTTAATTAATATTTTACATTTATTTATTTAATTTTATTATCATTATTATTATTATTATTTTTTTTTTTTTTTGATAATTTAATAAAAAATTATTTTTAAAAAAAAAAAAAAAAAAAGCAAAATAAAACAAAAATAATTAACGATTTTACAAAAAAATGTTTAATATGGGGGTAATTTGTAACAAACGATTATAAAAAAAAAAAAAAATATTAACAGTAAAAGTATGTGTTTTGACAATTTTTTTTTTTTTATCTTATTTCGTGGTAAATTAATTGGTTATTATAAAAAAATAGAAAATAAAAAATATTTTATATTTATTATTGTTTATTTTAGTTTTTATTGATTGTGAATATTTAGGCTTTATTTTTATTTTACCTTTTTATCTATTAATTTTAAAATTAAATAAATTATTAAATTGTAAAAAATATTGCAGGATCTTTTTTTTTTCTAAAAAAAAAAAAAAAAATGAAAAAAAAAAAAAAAAATTGAAAAAAAAAAAAAAAAAAATATATCCCTATTCCTATTCCCAAAAATATAAATTAATAAAAATAAAAGATAATTAAATATTTTATTTTATTCAAGAAGATTCTTTTAAAAATCTTTTTTTTTTTATGTATTGGATAATAAGGGGGTTGTTTATAAATTTATATATATTTAGATTTTTTTTTTTTTTTGGAACACCAACCCCCATTATGAGAATTAAAATTTGTGGAAAACTATTAATAAAATGAATAATATTTTTTTAATTTTTTGTTTTTTGTTAAATTTTTTTTTTTTTAAATGGTATGAACATTCCATACAAAAAAAAAAAAAAGATATTTTTTTTTTTTTTTATTTTTAAAGTGGTTTGATGGGTTAAATTTAAATTTTTTTATTTTTTTTTTTTTATTATTTTTTTATTTTTTTTTTATTTTGTGTGGAATAAAAAAAAAAAAAAAAAAAAAAAAAATTATTCAAAAATAATGAAATCAAATAAAACCATTTTTTTAATTTTATTATTTTTAATAAATTTTAATTCAATTTATTCATTCAATTTTAAAAAAGAAATTAAAATATCAAATGATAAAATAAATTTACCAACTTATAACCCATGGATATTTCAAGATAGATTTAATTTATATTCAATTTTAATCAATTCAACCAATATTCCAGTATTTGGCGAAGATAATTCAAATAATTGTTTACATGGTCTTCAATTACAATTTGAATGGCAAAATAGATCAGGAAGATTAGAAATCAATCAAGGACATGTAAACACAAAATCTTGGTGGGGTATTTTTTTATTTTTTCAATTTTTTTTATTTTTAAATAATTATAATAAATAAATTAAAATAATTAATAATTATAATTATAGGTGATATGAATTATTATTTATCAATTATTCCATATTTATCAGCTATGAAAATGGGGTTAGTACCAGTTGTTGAAATTGTAAGTATTAATGATCAAAGATTTTGTTCGACCTATGAAGATTGTGATCAAGAAGTATTGAATAATTGGGATAATTTCTTTCAACAAATTATCAATATTAGAAACAATGGTAGCGAAGGTGATGATCAACAACTTTTGAAATTTATGTGGACAGCTCATATTGGTAGTATTGATAAGGCAACAAAATTATTTACAGATTCATTATTATTATTACCAAAAAATGAATTAAGATTTGGAAATGGTTGGGCACATTTTGTTGATGTTATTGCAACTGTAAACTTTAACACCAACTATTCAACAGTTTATCATTTAGGTCAACAATTACCTCCAATCATGTTAAATAGTAATGATACTCATCCATCCTCAATAGAATCATTCACAAAAGAACAAAGAAATGTAGTTTTAACAATGTATGAAATTAATGACCTCTCTTCCAATAATTTAGTTTGGAATTCTTTTATGTACCTTTTAAAGAAAATGACAAAAAATGAAATTTGTAGAAATTTAATAAATAATGAAATTAATATTTTCTTAAATTCACCTGTTCCAACTATTATTGAAATTTTATTCGATATTTTAACAAATAATTGTTAAAAAAAAAAAAAAAATAACCACAAATATAAAAAATAAAAAAAATTTAATATTTAATAATTTATTAATTTATTTATACAATTATTTTTTTATTTGTTTTTTTTTATTTTTTATTTTTTAAATATAATAATAATAAAATATTGGAATATCACAATAATAAATTGAACAATAAAACTTTGGATCATTAAAAGAAATTAAAGATAAACCATTTGTACAATTTGGAGTTTGAATTGGTTCACAACCTAATGCAATTACAATTCCAGTTGGTGGTGAACATTTTGATAATGGATCAATTCTATTTCTTTTTACAATAAAGTATGGATTAAAATTTGTGGGTTCTGGAAATTCTGAATAACAAAATTCAACTTTTGAATACATTAATATTATTTTTTGATTATAATAAATTTCATTTAAAGATGATGATGATGATGTTAATTTCATAACAAGAATTGAATTATCTAAACCAATATCAGAATTATACCATTGATTATCAAAACCTTCTAATTCTCTATAAGGACTATTTAATGATTTGTTATCAATATCATATTTTTTACCATTTTTTAAACTTTTATATAGTTTTTCTTTATCATTGTACTTATAATAATCAATACTAGTATCACCATCAAATATTTTTCCTTTTTGATGATTTATTATTGTTGTTTGTATTGGTTGATAAATTCCAATTATATTTATAATACTTTCATTATCATCAATAATGATTGCTTCTACAATTGATGAATCTAAATTATCATTTAAAAAATTAAAATCCATTCCTCTTGGTAAATTTATTGATTGATTATTAAACTTATATTCTTTTGGATTTTCTTGACTAATTGATTTAAATTCATATTTTTCTAAACAATTTTTTATTTTTATTTTATTTTTTTTTATTAATAATAATAATAATTAACATTTTAATTTTATAAATATTTTGATGATAATAATAATTTCAATTACCATTAAATTTATAAAAGAAATAACCTTCTATTGTTGAATTATTGACTATATTAAATTTATTATTTGCTTTAGCTATTGATAATATAATAAAAAGAAAAATTATAATTTTAAAATTAATCATATTTTTTTTTTTTTTTTTTTTTTTTTTTTAATTCTTCATTTTATAAAAATATTAATACATTAGTTGACCAATAAAATAAATAAATAAATAAATAAATAAATAAAATTGTTTTGGTTGATCAAAAAAAAAAAAAAATAATAATAAATTGTTTACACATACAAAAATTTGCTTTTATTTTTAAAAAAAAAAAAATTTGATTTTTTTGGAATTTTTGTTGATTATTGTTGTGAAAGTGGCCATTCTACAAAGATTGGTCGTTAGAAAAATTTCCAAATGATTTTTCATTTTCGAAAAAAATCTTTTTTTTTTTTTTTTTTTTTTTTTTTTTTTTAATAAGTTAATTTTAATTAATTTTTTATTTTTATAATTTTATTTTTTTTTTAATTTTTTATTTTCTCAATTGTAAATTTCAAATTAAAAAAAAAAAAAAAAAACATTGTTGTTGGTATCCAAATAAACAAAACCAAACAAATAAAAATAATATTAATACAAAAAAAAAAATAATAAAAAAAAATAATAATAATAATAACAATAATAAAAATAAATGATTGAAAATAATAAAGAAATTACACTTGATATAATCAAACTATTACCAAAAGCTGAACTTCATAGACATTTAGATGGTTCAATTAGAATTTCAACATTATTAGAATTAGCCAAAGAACAAAATGTTGAATTACCAACCTATGATCAAAATGAATTGGCAAAATTAATTCATAAAGATGAGAATTGTAGTGGTTTAGTAAACTTTTTAGAAGCTTTCCAATATACTTGTTCTGTTTTACAACATGCATATGCTATCACAAGAGTATTTTATGAAATGTGTGAAGATGCTGTTGCAGATGGAGGTAAATAATTTCTTTAATCTTTTTTTTTTTTTTTTTTCCCACTAAAATTAAAATTTAAATAATATATTTTACCAAAAAAAAAAAAAAAATAAATAATAGTTAGCTATTTAGAAATTCGTTTCTCTCCAGTACTTCATACAAGTTTTGGATTAAGTTTATCAGAAGTTATGGAAGCAGTTTGTGATGGTATGGCCATAGCAGAGTTAAATCTTCCAATAAAAGCTAGAATTATTGTTTGTGGTTTACGTCATTTAGATCCATCAATTTCCAAAGATTTAGCTGAAATCACTTGGCGTTATAGACATAAAGGTGCAATTGGTATGTATTTTCTTATTATTTAATTTTAATAAAAATAATAAATTCTAATTATTATTTTTTATTTTTTTTTATTTTTATTTTTATTTTTTTTTATTTTTATTTTTTTTTATTTTTATTTTTATTTTTTTTTTAAAAAATAATTATAAAGCATTTGATTTAGCAGGACCAGAAGACGGATTTTCAAGTAAACATCATAAAGAAGCATTTTCAATTATAAGAAATAAAGGTATTAATTGTACATTACATAGTGGTGAAGATTCAAATTGGACAAGTGTTGCAGATTCAATTCATCATTGTGGAGCACATCGTATTGGTCATGGTATTGCAATTCAACAGAATGAAGAATTATTAAATCATGTTGTTAATAGAAGAATTCCAATTGAATGTTGTATTACAAGTAATTATCAAATCAAAGCCATTAGTAATGCTAGTGAACATCCAATTCGTAAATATTTCGATAGTGGTGCTATTGTATCAATTTGTTGTGACAATTGTACAATGAGTAATATTACATTATCTGGTGAATATAAATTAGCGATTGATACATTTAATTTTAAAGTTGAGGAAGTGATACGTTTAATTGATTATTCATTCGCTTCATCATTTATTGATCCACCATTGAAAATTAATATTCGTAGAGAAAGTTTTAAAAAAGCATTAAAGATATTCCAAACCAATGGTTATGACATTAGTGGAGTTATTGAAAATAAATTTTACTATTTCGAAGAGATTGGATTGGATGTAGAATTGGAAATTCAAAATAATCTTGCAAATAATTTTTCATTGGGTAAAAATGTAATTAGAAATTATCCACAAATTACATTGGAACTTTTAGAAAATCTTCCAAAATCAGATTTACATTGTAGATTCGATGGTGGTGTTTCAATTGAACAAATTTGGAATGAAGTTCAATTATTGGGAATTGATAAATGTGAAAAGAGTAAACAGGAATTTTTAAAGAAATTATCATCAAAACATTTAGCTTGCTATGCAAACTTTAAAGATTTCAAAGAGTTTAAATCATTAATTCAATCATCATCTCATACACCTCAAACTATTCGTCTCTCAAAAGAAATCATTAATTTATTATTACAAACACCTGAACAAATTAATAGAGCATTCGATGATATCATTAAAGTTGCCCTAAAGGACAAAGTTCAATATTTAGAATTAATGATTCGTCCAAATTCTCACTCTAGAAACGGGTTAACTAAAGAGCAAGTCTTGGCATTAATCATTGAAAATAAGGACAAATGGGAAAAAAGCTCAAGCATTAAAATTGGTTTAGTGGTTTTCTCTTCTTCAACCTCTGATGATCCAATTGAAACTTTAGATTCTGCTAGATTAGCAATTGCAAATAGAAATTCAGGTGTTATTGGTTTTGGTATTTTCGGTGCTGATCCAATCTCTCCAACTGAATCTCGTCACTTTTCTCAAACTTTTTCATTATTAAAAGAAAATAATTTCAATTTAGTACAATTCGCTGGTAAATCCGATGTTGAATCACTCATTAGTACAATTCATTGCTCTGGTTCAACAAGATTATCAGGTGCTTTCCAATCTCATAAAATTCCACGTTTAATGTCTTATTTAGGTAATTATTCAATCCCTGTTGAAATTTCATTAACTGAAAAATTAAAATCCTTTACAAGTGACGATCTCTCATTTACAACACCCATTAGACATTTACTCGATGGTAAATGTCCAGTTGTAATTTGTTCATTCCGTTCATCTCTTTACCCATATTCACGTAGTAAAATGTACTATAAAATTGTAAAGAATGCAAAATTAGATTTTAAACAAGTCGTTCGTTTATTAAAAAATCCATTTGCTTATAATTTCCAATCTCATCAACAAAGAATCGAATTGGTTCAACAATTTAATAAATTATCAAAAGAATATTTAAATTCTGTTAATATTAATTATTCAAATATTATAATTTAAATTGTAATATTACAAATTTAATAAACAAACCAATAAACAAACAAAAAATAAATAAATAAATAATAAATAACAAGTTAAGTAATTTAACTTGTTCAATACTCAAGTTGCTTGGGCACACATTAAATTTTTAATATTTATTGATTAAGTTTTCAGTTTTCTTTTTACATATTATCTGTCGTATCCACAGGTTAATAAAATAAACAAATTATCTTAATTTTTTTTTTTTTTTTTTTTTTTTTTTGTTTATTTTATTGGATTAAAAGAGTTGGAAGA
>NC_007091.3:214543-217043 GCF_000004695.1 Dictyostelium discoideum AX4
ATATTATTATTTGTATTATTATTATTATTGTTATTATTATTTAAAGTATTTGAAATTGTAATTGGTGATAATAAACAAGATAAATTTGGTTTTGGCGTTGATTGTTTATTTGATTGCTGTTGTTGTTGTTGTTGTTCTTTTTCTTTTTCTTTTTCTTTTTCTTTTTCTTTTTCTTTTTCTTTTTCTTTTTCTTTTTGTAATTGTAATGGTGGAGTTTGTTGAGATTGTTGTGGTGGATGATTTGGTGTTGTTGAAGGTACAATTAAAGTTGTTGGTTGTGATATATGAATTGGTGTTGAAGAAGTTGAAATACTAGTACAACTATTTGTATCATTATTTCCATCATAAGTATCTTCCAAAGTTGAAGAATCGAAAAGATCCGAAGTATTAGGAGATCTAACATACATTGATTTTCTAAATGCATTGGTAAATTTATCATTTCTTTTTAAGAATTGAAGATTTGTTGGAGAATCACCAATCATTTCTAATTTTCTTTGAGAATATTCATCGTAACGTTCGGTGGGTGCTCTATAGTTTATGTAGGAACCATTTTCAATGGCTGATTTAATTGCATTTCTTAGGAATTTCAATTCACTAGTTAATAGAGAGATTAGTGGTTGTTGTTCACGGAATTGGTGCAATTGAAATTCCAATTCTTGAGTTGACAATTGACGAGTCAAAGTTCTCTTCCTACCAGAACCATCGATACCAAAACCAGAGTTTGCTTGGAAACGTGCTATCTGAGTACGAAAATCCGAATGAGTTACATGTTCTTGTGATTTCAATATCTTTATAATACCCAATTGTTGCCAACGTGATAGTAGTTTCTCTGATTTTCTTGGATTTGGTGCATTATCCAATAGACAATTGAATAGGGTCAATGTATTCAATTGGGTTTCCATATCACCCGAGGAGAGTAATGTAATTAGGTTACTATAGGCTGGTGTGGAGGTTTCTTGTGCATGATTTTTGGCTGAACGATGAACCAATTGAAATCCATCGAAATTGCAAACACAAAACAATAGCTCTATAGCTTGTCTGCATACACTTGGCAATACCCCCACCGAACAAACCAATGAATATAGCTTATCTATTAGCTGTGGTCGACTCATTACCTCTTCCAATCCACTATTATATCCCATAAAACATCGTAGTGCTGTCAATGCATACGATTGTGTATTGCCTCTACTCTTTATAATCACTGCCAATAATTGATTGATTCCTCCCTTTATTATAAATTCTTCAACATATTCTACGTCTTTCATTTGATAACGAATATTGAATATCGTATCTTTGATGTGTGGTGAAGTTGGTTCAATCTTTGTCAATTGATCCACCACCCTATCTGCTATTGCATGTGGTTTCATACGTAGTATGAAATAACTTTTCTCTGCTTCAACTAATCTCTCTGGTGTTAGAAATGAATCTTCAACATATGCCAATGTAAATGGATTCTGTAATGCATAACTTGAAACTTTATCAACTGGTATCTTAAAATGTGTTAACAATACCTTTATATGATCTTTAACCGCTGTCTCTCCATCAAATATATGTGATACTGATGGATTTTGTTGTGGTTGTTGTGGTGTTGATGATGTTCTATGTTCATTTCCATTTATTAATTCAACTCTAATTTTCATTTTTTTTTTTTTTTTTTTCCAATTTACTTTTTTTTTTCCTATTTCTAAATATAAAAAAAATAATAATTTATATAATCAAAAATTAATATATAAAAAATACATAAAATAAAAATAAAAATAATTTATTACCTTTTTTTTTTATTTTTTTTTTTTAATAAATTATAAAGATAAACAAAAAAAATAAATTAATAAATAAATAAATAAATAAATAAATAAATAAATAAATGAATAATAATTCAATTAAAAATTATTGGCTCTGTTTTTTTTTTTTTTTTTTTTTTTTTTTTTTTTTTTTTATTTTGTTTTGTTTAATTAAAAAAAAAAAAAAAAAATTTATTATTTGATTACTAAATTATTATGAGAAAAAAGTATTTTTTATTATTATTATTATTATTTTAAAAAAAAAAAAAAAAAAATATTATTTTTTTAATTATTTAAATTTGTAAACAATTGAAACAAAAACAACACAATTAACTGTTAAAAACAATTAAATTTATTATAAATGGATTTTGTATATGGCAATTATTATGCATGTATATATGTTCAAGTGGTATAAATATATGATTAAATAAACATTAATAAAAAAAAAATATAAAAAAAATAAAAAAAGAAAATAAAAAAAATAATAAAAAAAAAAAAAAAATAATAATAAAAAAAATAAAATGATTTTTGTGTGTGAGAGTGCTGCTGTTTGATAATTAACCACACATGTGTGTGTGTGTGTGTGGGTGTGTGTGTGTGTGATAATGTTTATAAATTGGGGGTATTTTTGGAGTGAGAGAAAATTATATTTTAGGGTAACATTAAATTTAATGATAACAGTTACAAAAATATTACATACCTAGATTTAATTTTTAAAA
>NC_007091.3:224543-232043 GCF_000004695.1 Dictyostelium discoideum AX4
AACAACAATATCAAGAGAAATCATTGAAATTGGTAAACTTGGAATTGGAATTACAAGAAAAGAGTAATCAACTTGTTGATAAATCTAATCAACTTTCAACAATGCAAGCAACCAATTCAGAGTTAATGGAAAAGATTGGCGGATTAATGAATGATCTAACCGATATTCCAACTCAAGATATTAAAGAGAAAGATGAGATAATTGCAAATCTAAAGATTGAGAGTGAAAAGAATTTAAAATGCTTTCAAGATGATTTCAATGCTTTACAATCTCGATACAGTCTTACCATTGAGCAAACTAGTCAATTGCAAGATAGAATTAAGCAATTAATAAATGAATTACAAGAGAGGGATGATAAATTCATTGAGTTTACAAACTCATCAAATCAATCATTGGCTGATAACCAACGTGTAATCGACCAATTAACCAATGAGAAACAATCAATAACTCTACAATTACAAGATCAACAAGATATAAAAGAAAAGGAATTTCAATTTGAAAAACAACAATTATTAAGTCAAATTGATTCAATCACAACAAACATTCAAGAATATCAAGATAAATTCAATAATTTACAACAAGAATTCAATACTCAACAAACTTTAAATCAACAAGAAACTCATAGATTAACTCAACAATTATATCAAATAAATACAGATTATAATGAAAAACAAACTCAATTACAATCGGAAATTAAAGATAATCAAACTATAAATGAACAATTAAATAAACAATTATCAGAAAAAGATAAAGAAATTGAAAAACTTTCAAATCAACAAGAACAACAACAAGATGAAAAAATTAATAATCTTTTATTAGAAATTAAAGAAAAAGATTGTTTAATTGAAAGAATTAATCAACAACTTTTAGAAAATATTGATTTAAATTCAAAATATCAACAATTACTTTTAGAATTTGAAAATTTTAAATTAAATTCATCAAAAGAAAAAGAAAATCAATTAAATGAATTACAAAGTAAACAAGATGAAAGATTTAATCAATTAAATGATGAAAAACTTGAAAAAGAAAAACAATTACAATCAATTGAAGATGAATTCAATCAATATAAACAACAACAATTAAGCTCAAATTCAAATATTGATCAACAATTACAATCTACTATTATTGAATTATCAGAATTAAAAGAACAAAAAGAATTAAATGATTCAAAATTAATTGAAAAAGAAAAACAATTACAACAATTACAACAAGAATTTGACCAACTAAATGAAAAAAATCAAAAAGATCACCAAGATCAATTAGAATTACTTGAAAAACAATTAAAACAATTACAACAAGAATATGATCAATTAAATGAAACTAATCAATCAATTGAAAATCAATTAAATCAACAAAATTTAATTAATAAAGAGAATTTAAATGAAAAAGAGCAAGAATTACTAAAATTACAAAATCAATTAAATCAACAAATTGAAAAGATTCAATTTGATCAACAAGAATTTTCAAAACAAAATTCAATTAATATTGAATTAGTAAATGAAAAAAATGAAAAATTAATTCAATTACAACAAGATTATGATCAATTAAAACAACAAAATAGATCAAATGATGAAAAAGATGAAAATGATTTAATTGAAAAAGAAAATCAACTAAAGTCAATTCAAAATGAATTAAATCAATTAATTGAAAAGAATGAATCTGATCATAAAGAACAACAATTAAAACAACAATCAATTGAAAATGATTTAATTGAAAAAGAGAATCAAATTCAACAATTACAATCACAATTAAATGAACAAAGACAACAACAATCAAATCAGTTATCTGAGAAAGATCAACAATTGAATCAGTTAATTGAAAAGAATCAATTTGATCAAAAAGAACAACAATTAAAACAACAATCAATTGAAAATGATTTGTTTGAAAAAGAGAATCAAATTCAACAATTGCAATCACAATTAAATGAACAAAGACAACAACAATCAAATCAGTTGTCTGAAAAAGATCAACAATTGAATCAATTAATTGAAAAGAATGAATCTGATCAAAAAGAACAACAATTAAAACAACAATCAATTGAAAATGATTTAATTGAAAAAGAGAATCAAATTCAACAATTACAATTACAATTAAATGAACAAAGACAACTACAATCTGAAGTATCAATTGATAATGATAAAATTTTAGAATTAGAAAAACAATTAAAACAATGTCAATCGGATTTATTGAAATTAAATGATGAAAAACAACAACAAGATAAACAATTACAAGATAAACAAATTGAATTTGATCAATTACAATTAACTTTTAATCAATTTAAAAATGATAAAGATTCACAATTCATTCAATTACAAGATGATCAAAAACAACAATTACAATCAATCCAACAAGATTTAAATCAATTAAAACAAGAAAATCAAGAAAAAGAAAAACAACTCTCTGAAAAGGATGAAAAATTACAATCAATTCAATTTGAGAATCAAGAAAAAGAAAAACAACTCTCTGAAAAGGATGAAAAGTTACAATCAATTCAACAAAATTTAAATCAATTAAATGATGAAAATCAAGAAAAAGTAAAACAATTTTCTGAAAAAGACGAAAAGCTACAATCAATTCAACAAGATTTAAATCAATTAAAACAAGAAAATCAAGAAAAAGAAAAACAACTCTCTGAAAAGGATGAAAAGTTACAATCAATTCAACAAGATTTAAATCAATTAAATGATGATCAAATTAAAAAAAATGAAAAATTAAAAGAAAAAGAAGAACAATTATTAAAATTACAACAAGACTTTAATGATCAACAATCTCAACAATTAAAACAATTGGAAGAGAAATTATCTGAAAAAGAAAATCAATTACAACAATTAAAACAAGAGAATGAAATCAATCAATTGAATCAACAACAACAATCAAATGAAATTATTCAACAATTAAAAGATCAACTTTTAAAACAACAACAACAAGAACAACAAGAAAATAATAATGAAAAAGAAATTGAAAGATTAATACAAGAGATTGAACAATTGAAACAACAACAAGAGATTGACCAATCGGAACTTAGTAATAAAGAGATTAAAATCCAAACTACTCAACAAGAATTTGATCAACTCTCTCATAATAGATCAAAGGATCAATTACATTTACAACAATTACAACAAGAGTTGGATCAGTTGAAACAAAGTTTTGATGATCAAGATCACCAATTTAAGAAAGTAATTGATGAACGTTACAATCTTCAATTACAATTGGAACAATCAACTCTTTCAAATAATCAATTAGATCAATTATTAAAGGAGAAATTAAAACCATTGGAATTGGACTCCAATGAAAAACAAAAAACAATTGATGATTTACTTTCAAACATTTCAAATCTCCAAATTTCACTTCAAAATGATAAAGATTTAATCTCTGAAAGAAATAATTCAATTAAAACTTTAGAATCACGTATTACTCAACAATTATCATTATTAGATGAAAAAGATAATTTAATTAAAGATTTACAACAACAAAAACAACAACAACAACAACCTCCAACTGCTTCATCATCACCATCATCATCACCATCATTATTATCCTCAACACCAACACCAAAACCACAACGTCCAAATCAAATTGAAATTGATAGACTTGTAAATGAAATTGTAAATAGAAATCAAGATTTAATAAGAAAAAATAAAACCAAATTCTATAAATTAGAAAATGGTGATTACATTGTAAATTCAATCATTTATAGATTATCTTTAGATGATGATAATGATTCTGATTTAATTGGTAAATATTAATATATATACACACATTATTAATAAATTATTTATTAACTAAATCCTATTTTTAAAATTTAATTTAGCACAAGAATATGAAAATGGTAATAGTACAACATTTGAGAAATCATTAAGAATTTTCCCATCAAAGAATACACGTCCAATATTCGATTGGAGAGCATTGTTCTTTATTGGTGCTGCTGTTTTAGCTATCTCTACTCTCTTTTCTTCTTCAAGACCAATCAAATATGAAAAACCAACTTAAACATTGGTATTTTTTTTCTTATTACTTTCTTTCCTTTTTTTTTTCAATTGTACCAAATGTATATAGAGTGAAATAATATAAAAATATAAATATAAATATAAACATATATAAAAATAATAAAATATAAAATAAAATAAAATAAAATATATAAAAAAAAAAAAAAAAAAATGAATTTAATTTCAATAAATCTAGTTTTATTTTATTAATTATTTGTTTAGAAAAAAAAAAAAATATTATTTTTATTATTTAAATTGATTACTGAATGGATTAATTAAAAATTATTTAAATTAATTTATAAAAATGATTATTATTATTCTTTTTAAAATGATATATAGCCTGAATCTTCACCAACTACAACAGTTTTATATTCATGGTAAAATGAAATAAAAAACAAATAATATAATGTAACGCATGTAATTTCACTTAATGCACATAAATTATTATATTCTTTATAATTTGTACTTTGAACTAAATAATTTAAATTTGATTAGATAAATAAAAAAAAATTAGTATTAATAAATTAATAATAATAATTATAATTATAAAAACTTACATATTAATATGGCAACTGTATATAAAACTGATAGTATAATTCTAAAGATAAATAATTTTGGTGCTAAAATATTTAAATGTAAATTATAATCTAAAGTAGTTGAAATTATAATATAAAATAAACCAAAGATGAAATAGATGGCACTGAAAACTAAATGAACATTTCTAATATAATGTTGTGGGAATGAAATTACTCCTAATAATCCAATTGATTGAATTAATGCAATCAATAGACAAACTACTGAAAATGTTGAAACTAATGAATGTGGACTACATTTTTTAATTTGTAATCTGTTATATTGAAATTTGACAATATATAAACCAATTGAAAGTATACTTGAAATTGCTAATCCAAATGTTGCCATTGGTAAATATTCAATTGTATCTGAAATATATGGTACTGTATCTTGATTTTCCTTTTTATTTTATTTTTATTTCATTTTATTTTATTAGTATTTTTAAAAAAAAAAAAAAAAAAAAAAAAAAGAAAAAAATTGTTAAACTAATTCCTTCACACCTTCTCATACTCATACACTTCTCTCTCAATACAACTCATCCCTTCTCAAACTTATTCTCTCTCTCTCTAACCCCACAATCTCACTTCATCTCTCCCTCATTATATTATTATTTTTTTTTTTTTTTGTATTTCAAAAACATACGTATGGGTTTTGTTTAAAGTATAATATATATGAAAGTATTAGTGTGAGTGGTGTAATGGAGGCCAATAAAAAAAATAATATTTTTTTAATCATTTTGTAGTTTTAAATAAATTAAATTATTTGAATTATTTTTTGTGTGATTAAAAAGTGATGTGTGTTAGTGTGTGGTTCAAAAAAAAAAAGAAAAAAAAAAAAAAAAAAGAAAGAAAAAAAAAAATATATTAAAAAGATAAAAAAAAAAAGGGGTAAGGTTAATTAAACGATAAGAAATTTTATTTTATTTTTTTTTTTTTTTTTTATTTATTTTTTTTTTTTTTTTTTTTTTTTTTTTTTTAAAAAAAAAATGAAATTTCTAAAAGTCATTTGATCAATTCACTTTTTTTTTTAATATTACCCAAAAATGTTTAGTTTAGGAAAATTGGTTAAAAAAGATGCTTTTTTTTATAGGTAAAAAAATCTTCTTTTTTTTTTTTTTTTTAAAAATAAAATAAATAATAATAATATTGTACTAACATATTAATAAAAAAAAAAAAAAAAAAAAAAAAATTTCAAAATAACCAACACACATTAATGATGATAATAATAACAATAATGATAATTATAATAATTATAACAATTAATTAATCAAATAATTAATAATATCTAGATATATAACAAATGTTAATAAAGATTTAAAAATTAAACCAATTACAAAGATATTAATTGCAAATAGAGGTGAAATTGCATGTCGTGTAATGAGAACAGCAAAATCAAAAGGTGTAAAAACCGTAGCAGTTTATAGTGAAGCAGATAAGAATTCATTACATGTTTCAATGGCAGATGAGAGTTATTTAATTGGACCAGCAGCAGCCAAAGAGAGTTATTTATGTGGAAATAAGATCATAGATGTAGCAAAGAGATCTGGAGCACAAGCAATTCATCCAGGTTATGGTTTCTTATCAGAGAATTCAGATTTTGCTGATCTCTGTGAGAGAGAAGGTATCATTTTCATTGGACCACCATCAGATGCAATCAAAGCAATGGGTAGCAAAAGTGCCTCAAAGGATATTATGATCAAAGCTGGCGTACCAACCATCCCAGGTTACCACGGTGAAGATCAGTCAATGAGTGTGTTGAAGAGTGAGGCTGCAAAGATTGGCTATCCAGTATTGATTAAAGCTGTTATGGGTGGTGGTGGTAAAGGTATGAGAATCGTTGAGAGAGAGGAGGATTTAGAGGACGGTGTTGAGTCCTCAAAGAGAGAGGCCACCGCATCCTTTGGTGATTCTAGAGTTTTGGTAGAAAAGTATTTAGTTCATCCAAGACATGTGGAGATTCAAGTTTTCGCCGATAGACATGGTAATTGTGTTCACCTCTTTGAGAGAGATTGTAGTGTACAAAGACGTCATCAAAAGATTATCGAAGAGGCACCAGCTCCACATCTCTCTGAGGAGCTTAGAAAGAAAATGGGTGATGCTGCAGTTGCCGCCGCCAAGGCTGTAGGTTACGTTGGTGCTGGTACCGTAGAATTCATTTTATCCGCTGATAATAGCTTCTTCTTTATGGAGATGAATACCCGTCTTCAAGTGGAGCATCCAATCACTGAAATGATCACCAAACAAGATTTAGTAGAATGGCAATTGAAGGTAGCCGAATCCCAAACACTCCCAATGGAGCAAGAACAATTGAAGATTCATGGTCACTCTTTCGAAGCTCGTATCTACGCAGAGAATCCAGATAGTGATTTCTTACCAGGTACAGGTAAATTAGCACATCTTTCAACACCAACACCATCCGATACTTTACGTGTTGAAACTGGTGTACGTCAAGGCGATGAAGTTAGCGTTTACTATGATCCAATGATTGCCAAATTGGTGGTATGGGATCAAGATAGAGAGAAGGCATTAAGATATTTAAGAAATGCTCTCGACGAGTACCATATCATTGGTCTCAATACAAACATCTCTTTCCTTAAGAGATTATCAACTCATCCTTCATTTATGGCTGGTGAAGTTGAAACTGGTTTCATCCCAATTCACAGAGAATCCTTAATGGCCCCACAAGCTCCAATGTCTGATGATTCATTAGCATTGGCTGCCACAAGTTTACTCTTAAAAGAGATCACTCAACAAAAATCAAAAGAAGATCCAAACTCACCTTGGTCAAGTTTAGGTGGTTTCCGTATTAATCATAATTTAAAAAAACAAGTTAAATTCAATCAAAAAGATAATAAAGTTGTTGTTAATGTTGAATTCATTGGTGGTGGTGGTGCTGCTGCTAATGGTAAACATAACTTTAAAGTAACTTTAGATAATGGTAA
>NC_007091.3:237043-284011 GCF_000004695.1 Dictyostelium discoideum AX4
AAAATTCTCAAATGGTGAAGATAAAAATATTAAAGCCGATGTTTCAACCTTTATGAAATTGGTTGTCCATTATCGAAGTAAAATTAGACATACAATCAAAGATGGTCTTATTAAAGATCCAAATGAACATCGTATAAATAATAATAATAATAATAGTACAATTTCAAATAATGGTAATAATATTAATAATAATCATCATTAAAAAAAAAAAAAAAAAAAAAAAAAAAAAACAAAACAAAATTTATATAAAAACAATTTTAAAAAAGTAATAATACTTTTTAGTAATATTAGTAATAGATAATAATAATTAAATAATAATAATAATAATAATAATAATAATAATTAAATATTAATTTAATAAAATAGAATCAAAAAAAAAAAAAAAAAAAAAAAAAAAAAAAAAAAAAAAAAAAAAAAAAAAATTCAACATGTAAAATAAAGAAATATTCTTGCTCCTTTTTTAAATTAATAGGAAAAAAAAAATTATTATTTCTATTACATTTTTTTTTTTTTTTAACAAGATTTTATTTAAGAAATTTTTGGATTTTTTTTTTTTTTCTAATAAAAAAAAAAAATCCAAATATAATTATTTTATAATAAATAAATTTTTAATCAAATATGTAAATATTAAAATATTAAAAAATTGTTTTTATTTTATTTTATTTTATTTTATTTTATTTATTTTTTTATTATTTATTACATTTAAAAAAGTATAAAAAAAAAAAAAATATATAAAAAACAAAAAAAAAATAAAAATAAAAAGAAGAAATAATAAGAATAAAATTTAAAAAAGTATGAATTTTGAAATTATAAATGATTTTACTCGAAATAATATAGAATTTAATTTTAAAGAATATTATCAATTATTAAAATTAAAAGAAGAAAATTGGAGAAATTATAATCAATTGTATCCATTTCCAAATGAAATAATAATTTCAATATTATTTTCATTAGCTAGAAAGTACAAAATATGTACAAAGAATGTTCATTATTCAATTTGTTTAATTCAAAGGTATTTGGGTTTATTTGAATTTAATAAAAAGAATCAATCACCTAATAAATTATCTTCATCATCTTCATCTTCTACTTTATCATCCACTTCCTCTTCATCATCTTTAAAAGAATTAAATGAATTTCAAATTTCAATATGTGCATTAAATATATCATGTAAATTAAATCAAGTTTATTGGTGTAAAACATTTGAATTTAAATCAATAATAAATAGTTACTTTGAAAAAGATGATTATTTAAGAGTTGAAATTGAATTTTTAAGTATCATAAGATTTCATATTACTATTCCATTAATTAGTGATTTCGTTGGTATTATCATTGATGGTTTCTATCTCTCAAAGAATCAAGAAGATACATATAAGTCAATAATTGATTTCATTTATTTTAAACCAAATGAATTCCTTTGTAAACAATCTTTCACTCTATTGGCATTATCTGTTTTATGTATTACATTTTCAATTCATGACCCAACTTCATTAAACTTTTATATAAAATGGGCTTCAAATATTTCAAATTATACATTTCAATCATTACAATTACAAATTAATAATATTATTAAAATTGTATTTAATAATAAAATGACATTAAAAGTATTTAATGAACAAATTTGGGGAAATAAAAAATAAAAAATAAATAAAACTGAAAAAAAAGAAATTAATTAAAAAAAAAAAAATTTAAAAAATTTAAATATCTTTATTAAATTATTTTTTAAAAAAATTAAGAAATTAATAAATTTTATTATAAATTAATAAAATTTAGCAAACTCTCTCATTTTTAAACTAATTAATTTAATCAATTTTTAATTAAAATTTTTCTCAAAATATGACAAAAACTTTTAAAAAATTTTATTTTTTTTCGTAAATTATTCTCAAAAATTTTTAAAATCAAAAAAAAAGTTCACAATGCCATTAGATTTAATTTTTTTTTTTTTTTTTTTTTTTTTTTTTAAAAATTTTAAAAAAATCAAACACATATACACAAAATAATTATAATGAAAACCGAACTAAAACCAACACCAACTATTACAACAGTTCCAGATGAATGGTTCGAAAGTTTACTTAGACATGAAGGTATTTCAACATTAAATAATACTTCTGATACTCCATCATTTTTTATATTAATGGGTGAAATGAAAGATTTGAAAATTCCATCTAGTGAAATAGTATTGTCAAAACATTATATTCTTAAAACGATTTTTTTAAAAGGTGGGGAGCTTCAAGTGAATTTTCCGTCACCAAAAGTTAAAGTTTTCGTTGGCTATTTTAAAGATCCCAATAATAGAGATGGTGAACTAACAGTTTTCTTACTCCGAGAATTAGAACAAACACACACATTCAATGTATTGCAAAGACATATAGAAAACCCTAACCCAATTAATGGTTTACAAACTGATTATGAATCATTTAACCATCTTTTACAATTTATTCAAGAGCATCATAATGAAGGTAAATCTTTGTGGGAAATTGATCCAACACATAAATATGATAAAGAAAAATTGTAAACAAATTATTCATCTATATCTAAATCCATTAAATTTAAAATAAAATAGATATAAAAAAAAAAAAAAATTAAATCTTACTTTTTTTTATTTTGCATTATTATTTATTTTTTAAAAAAAAAAAATCAATATTGATAATATTTATTTTTTTTTTTTAATTGTCTAATAATGATTAATCAAGGAGGAAATTTAAAAAAAAAAAAAATATTAGTTAAAATGAAAATAAAATATCCAAAACCATTGTCGTCAAAAAAATATCAAATCATTTTTAAAAAATAAAAAAAAAAAAAAAAAAAAAATCAATCAAAATGTTTCAAATAAAATAAAATATCTTTTTTTTTTTTTTTTTTTTTTTTTTTCATTTTTATTTTTTTTAGTTTATTTAATTATTTTATTGTTTTTATAATTTCTATAAATTTTAAAATAAAAATGAATAAAGTAGTAGTTAAAGCAAAAGATAATGATGACTTAAGAAGTTCAATTGAATTTGCAGAATTTTTTGGATTTAAAATTAATTATCCAGAATGTTTATATGGTGTAATACCACCAAAAGAATATATCGAAGCCATTGAATTTATAAATGCAAATTCAATAAGGTAAATTAAATTATTTAAAAAATAAATAATACAACTCTTTCTTTAAAATATAATAATAAAAAAAATAAAAATTGACCAAAAAATAAAAAAATAAAAAAAAATAAAGAGATAAATTAGTATTAGGTGATTCATTTATAGTTTTAATATTATCAATGCTTTTATTATTTATACCACATATTTTTATTTTATCATCAGATTATAGAAAAAGAACAAAATATTTAAAAGATGTAAGATTTTAAAAATAAAAATTAAAAAATTAAAAATTAAAAATTAAAAATTAAAATTAAAAATTAAAAATTAAAAATTAAAAATTAAAAATTAAAAATTAAAAATTAAAATTATTATTTAATTATTAATTTAAAAAAATTTAAATAAGATTGAAGATGGTATAAAACCAGCTATTCAACAAATTAATAATACTCTTGGAGCAGCCAGAGGTGTAACATTTGCTTATAAAATGGCAAGAAATGTAAAAAAAATTAAATTAATAATTTCATACCCACAAAGTCAAGCTGTACAACTACCAATTTCAAATTCATTACTTGCAACTGATAATACACATATTTTATTATTAAATGATTTAGGTGTAAGTAAAATTAAACAATATAAAAATAAAAAAATAAAATATGTGTGTGTAAAATTAATTATTTTTTGATAAAAAAAAAAAGTATCAAAGATATCAATATTCTCAAACTTATCATTATTGGACAGAGAATTTTAATAATAATTCAATGAAACCAATTTATGTTAGAACTGGTTGGATTAGTGATGGAAGTGTTTCAACCAAGAAATTTCAATATCCACCACAATTATATAATTATATTTCAAGTAATGAATTATTTGCAGTATTAAAAGAATATGAAGAATTTAGAGGACCAAAAGCACCAGATCATTCAACTTTAGAAAATATTGCAATTTTTACAGCTGCTTTTCTAGTTGGTATTTTCCTTTTAATTTATTTAAATTATGGATTTAAAGATGAAGAAGATCAATATTATCAAGATTATTTCAATTCAATCGAAGGTTTAATGAATCAATTTAATCAAAGATTTTCACAAAGAGGAATTATATTTAAAGCATACAGATTAAAACAACGTGGTGCACATAAACCAGATGTATGTTTTCATCTTTTTTTTTATTTATTTTATATCTATTGATTATAATCAAAAATCACTAACTTTATAATAATTATTATTGTAGTTGGTTATTTATATTCCAAAAGAACAAAATGATATGGCACAATTAATAACTACTCAACCAAGTAATTACCCAATGGTTGTTTCATCTTTAAATGGCAATTTCTTACCATTATTCCAAGTTAATCAACCAATACTTTTTAATGCATTACCACAACCATCAGTTATTAAAATTTCAAACTAAAAATAAAAAAAAAAAAGATTTAAACTAATTATATATATATATTTTATTTTTTTATTTTATTTTTTTTTTTACAAATTTTCATCATCTAATAATGAATATTTATTATTATCTTTATTACCAATTAATTTATTATTATTATTATTATTTTTAAAGAAATTAATTTGATTTTTTAATTTTTTTTTTTTTTTAATTTGTTTTAATTTATAATTAAATAAATAAAAAGCAACTATAATTAAAATTGAAGCGATCGTTGTTAAAATACAATTTATAAATGTTAGGGTTATACCATTCTCTACGAATAAAGTTGAAGGATTTTCAATTGACTCTTTTTGAATTAATTTTGGAAATTGAAAAACGAATAAATAAGCAGAGATATACATTAAAATCGTTCCACAAGTGTATAGAAATCGGAATATCATAATATATTTCCCAAATAGGATTTTTATATGAACTGTTTCATTTTCAATTGAAATTAGTTCATTGAAATTACTAAAACTTTGAGTTACTTTAATTGTTCCAATTTCTGATTTTCTTGTGACAAATGTAAATAGTAAATAATTTAATTCAACTATAAACATGATTAATAGAAATGTTATGAATGATAAATTTATATAATAAATGGTTGATACTATTTTCAAGGTTTTTTCATTATATGGTCCAGCACATTTTTCTTCATTCTCTGAATATGAACATTTACCTAAATAATATGATTTTTCATTTTCATTTTTATCCAATGCATATCCTGTAACATGAGTTAATGTATATTCAATCTTTAAATCATATTTATGAATAATATTTAAATTAAATTTTTCTAAAAATTTAAATTCATTTATTCTTTGATTTATCCATGGCATTTCACCTTTTTTTAATATAAAAAAAAAAAAAAAAAAAAATATTAATAAAAAATAATAAAAATAATAATTTAAAATAAATATTTACTTTTTATTGCAAAAGTTGATAAAACCATTGACATAGCGAAAAATAACACTGAAATAAATGATAATAATTTGTAAAATTCTACTTTCATAATTTATTATTTTTAATTTATTGATTAATTATTTTATTTTTTATTTAATTTAATTTAATTTAATTTAATAAATTTATTTCTGGTAAGGGTTGGAAAAAAAAAAAAAGAACCCCTTCACCTTTTTTTAAATTTTAAATATAAGGGGACATTTATAAGGGTTTGGGGAGGGAATTTTTTTTTTTTTTTTTTTTTTTTTTTGTATTAAATTTTTATATTTGGTGTGTATTGGACATTAATTGATTCATTTGATCAATTTTTTGTATTTGTTACAAAAATAAAAAAATTAAAAAAAAACATTGTAAATTAAAAATTATAAATAAATTGTTTAGAAAAAAAAAAAAATTAATAAAAAATTTAAAAAAAAAAAAAATAAAAAAAAAATTGAATTTACCAGGATTATGGAGTTTTTACTGGTATAAACCAATTTTTTTTTTTTTTTTGTTTAATTTTAATTTTTTTTTTTTTTTCATTTTTTTTTTTAATGCAATCGTAGATCTGACATCATTGTATGGAAAAATATGAGAAATTATCGAAAACTAAAAATAAAATCCTAAAAAAAAAAAATTAAAATTACTAAAAAAAGTTTTTAAATAAATCAGTAATGATTAATTATTTTTAATCATTTTTTAAATGTCTACAACATTTAAATTATTTATAAATACTATGTTTTTACAAAACATTGTTTCACACATTTAAATGATTTTTTTTACATTCTCCACACATCATAACCCTCAAATCTGAAATTTGTAAAAAAAAAAAAAAAAATTTATAGATTAAATATTAAAAGATTTCCATTTTAAGTAATTCAGTTTTTTTTTTTTTATTTTAATAATAAAATTCCTAAATAAGTCATACAATTATTATAATAGAAATTAATTTTTAAATATCTTTTTTTTAATTATTTTTTTTTTTTTGTTATTTTTTTTTTTTTTATTTATTTATTTATTATTATTATTATACTATTTTATTATCAAATATTAAAAAATGAATAAAGAAATAGAAAATTTGGAAAATTATAATTATTTAAAAAGTTGTTTAGAATTAATTGAAACAAAATATTTTAACCAAAAAGAAGAATTTCTGAATCAATTAAAACTAGCAAATTTAGAAACAATTAATAAATTATTATATGCAATAATTAGAGAAAACATTTTTGAACAACAAAAAAAAGAAGAAAAAGAAGATTTCAAATTAATTGAAAATGAAAATTATTATTTTATTTTTAAAACTAAAAATCAATTAAATCCAATAATGAAATTAAAAATACCAATAAACCAAGTTTATAGTTTAAATAGATTTTCAATTTCGGATTTTCCAAGTTTAATAACTAATAATAATAATAATAATAATAATAATAATAATAATAATAATAATAATAATAATAATAATAATAATAATAATAATAATAATAATAATAATGAGAATAATAATCAAGAAATAATACTTGATAATTGTTTTAATTTAATTGAGTTATTTAAAGAATCAACTATGGATTATAATGAAGAATATATAAATGAATATAAAAATGAAATTGAAAATAGCATTGGTAATCAAGCATTAATAAATACAATTTCAAAATTAAATCATAATAATATTAAAAAACAATCAATAATGAATCAATATAATTCAGTAATAGATTATGTAAATAATCAAGATCATAGTTTTGATTCAAATTTATTCTATGAACAATTATACACAAAGGGTCATTTAACTCATACATCTCCAAAAATGAGAAAAGGTTTCACACCAATTCAAGTTTTAAATTACTCTTCTGAATTATCAAATTTTGTTAATTTACATTTCATTGCAATTAAAAAACAATATTCATTATCATCCTCTTCATCATTAAAAATACAAAATACTAATAATAATTCAAATTATTTAAAAGATGATGATGATGATGATAATGATGAATATTTATTCAAATATTATCCAAATTCAAAGAAATCAATAATTGAATATATGAATAAAGTTTCAATCAATTTTAATGATTATAACTATCATTTAATTCATCCATGGCAAATTGAAAATATTATCCCAACACTATTTAAAAATGAATTATCTCAATCAATTGTAGTTTTAATTCCAATTGAAATTGCATCAGTTTGTTCAAAGCCATTAATATCTTTAAGAACTGCTGTTATTTTCCCTGAATTAAGTGATGATAAATTAATGCCACATATAAAAGTACCAATAAGTATTAATATAACATGTGCTCTTAGAACAATATCATCACAATCAGCAAATAACGGTCCAATATTTAGTGAAATCATTAGAGATATCTATAAAAGAGAGTATCAATCATTCTTTGGTAATGAAATTAATTTTCTATCGGAAACTTATGGTTGTTGGTTCAATCCATTGGATATTAATGATAAATCTATTAAACATAAATCAATTACAAATATTTGGAGAGAAAATCCAAATATTTTACTTGAAAATATAAACAATAACAATAATAAGAATAATAACAATCTAAAATATAAAGATCATTATAAACAACAAGTAATAGTTTCATGTTCATTATATTCCATCTCTCCAATCACTAATAAATTAATCTTGTTTGAATTAATTGATGGATTTATAGAAAATAAACAAAAAGAAAAACAATTTATTGTTCAAAACAATAGTAACAATAATATTAATAATAATTATAATAATGATAACAACAATAGCAAAGAATTAGTATTCAATTGGTTCAATTCATATATAAGTAAACTATTGACAGTAACAATTGTATTAATGAGTAAATATGGTATTGGATTAGAAGCACATTTACAAAATACATTATGGATTATTGATAGTGAAACTTTTGAACCTGTAAAATTAATTTGTAAAGATTGGGCTGGTTCACGTTTAAATTTAAAGAGATTATCTTCTCAATCAATTCAATATAATTATAAAGAAGGTTCTATCACTATTTGTGGCGGTGGTGAAGTTGATGAATCTATAGAAATGTATAATAAAGTACAACATTCTGTTTTTAATAGTAATATTGGTGAACTAATATTATCAATTTCTAAATATTACAATATTATGGAAATCGAAATGTGGAAATCTGTATCTTTGATTTGTAAATCCATTTTTAATAAATTAAAATTGCAACACCTACAACAAAAACAAGAACAACAACACGAAAAAGATGATCACTTTTTAAAACAACTACAACATGATGAAAATGTATTATTTTCAAAAAATATTGATGTAAAATCATTAACAAAAATGCGTTTACAAACTGATAATAAAGAAAATATTACAACTTCAATTATTAATCCATTATACAATTTATAAATATTAAATAATAATAATAAAAATTTAGAAAAAAAAAAAATAATAATAATAGTAAATAATTAAATAATTAATAATAAAATAATGAATTAATTAAATAACTAAATAAAAAAAACAAAATAATAATTAAATAGATAAAAAAAATAGTATTTCATTGCTCCGGGCTCGATACCCCAAAAATAATTAAAAAAAAAATAATAATCAAAAATAAATCAGTTCTCTGAAAATAAAAAATAATTAAATAAATAATTAAATAATTAAATATTTAAATAATTAAATAAATAAATTTAAAAATAAATAAATAAATAAATGATAGATTTTCTAAAATTTGATTACTTTTTTTTAAAAATCATTTAAGAAAATTCAATAATGATTGTTTTTTTTTAAATGAAGTTCTGGTGGTTCGTCTAAAAAAAAAACATTTTAAAATAAAAAAAAATAAAAAAAAAATGATTTTTTATTTTTTTTAATTTTTTTTTTTTAAAAATAATTTTTTTTTTTTTTTTTTTTTTTTTTGACCCAAACTAATTTTTTTTTTTTCTTTTATTTTTAATTTATTCCCTTAATTGTATTTATATCTTTTAAATTTTTTTTAAATAAAAAAATAAAAAATGTCAGAAGTCGAAAAGAAAGAAGAAGAAACCACCACCACTACCACTGTCGAAAAGACTGAGGAAAAGAAAGAAGAAACCTCTTCATTTGCCCCAGCCGCTGAAATAAAAGAATATGCTGCCGATGTTGAACCAAACGTTGAATATGAAGCAACCCTTAAAAGAGATGTTGTTGAAGTTAAAACCAACGAAGAAAACGAAGATACTTTATTTGAAATGTAAATATCTAATAAACATTAAAAAAAAAATAAAAAAAAAAATAAAAATAAAAAAATAAAAAAAACACACACTTAACGTCAAAATACTAATATTAATTTTATTTTATTTTATATCATAACTATTATAGCCGTGCAAAATTATACAGATTTGATACAGACCCATCACCACAATGGAAAGAAAGAGGTACTGGTAATGTTAGATTCTTAGAAGATAAAGATTCAAAGAGAATCAGAGTTGTCATGAGAAGAGACAAAACATTAAAAGTTTGTTTAAATCATCACATCTCACCAGCTTTATCATTAGGTGAAATGACTGGTAGTGATAAATCATGGGTTTGGAAATGTCCAAAGGATTTCTCAGATGAAGAAAAACCAGAAGGTGTTGAAGAGTTATTTGCAATTAGATTCGCCACCCCAGAAAGTATGTTTTTTTTTTTTTTTCTTTTCAGTTCCTCATTTTGAAAATGTTCGCAACTCACTCACCTTGTACAATATTTTCTTTCGAAATTATCTTGATATAATTAAACAAATTGCTAATATTATATTTTTTTATTTTTTTTTTTATTTTTTTTTTTAATAATATTAGATGCTGGACTTTTCAAAACTGAATTCCAAAAATGTCAAGCCAAAAATGAAGCAATTGAAAAAAAAACTGAATAAATAAATAATTAATCCCATCATATATCAAAACCACAAATATAAAACCAAAATTAAAACTGTCCAATCAATAAACACAATATAAACCACACTACAAAAAAAAAAAAAAAAAATAATAATGAATTATCAAATTTATTTATTGATTCTTCAATTTTTATAAAAATTAATTTTTTGTTTTACACTTTGTGATTATTTATTTATTTTATTTTTTTTTTTTTAATTTATTTACAAAGATAGTTTTATTTATTTTTTTTTTTTTTAATTTATAATTATTATTATTATTATTATTATTTTTAACATCTTTCAAAAACTTTATATAAATTATCAAGAGTTGTAATTTGTATTACAGATCCATCATTTGCAAATTTCTTTGGTGGTGATAATTTTCTAAAAGCTGGAAAAATTAAATGTTGAATAATCCATTCTTTACCATCTTTTTTAATGAAATTTATATTATTTGTTGTGGTGGTAGAATTTGTTTGTTGTTGATTATTTACTTGAGTGTCACGTAATTTTAAAAAAGAAGGTTCAATTTTGAAAAAGGAAGAGATTTCTTTAACTATACCAGCAAAACATTCTTTTTCAAATTCCCATTCAACTTCGGTAGCCAATTTTAATAAAAAGATTGGTAAGTTATCAGTACAAGGTACATAATGATCAAGTACTTGAGGAATACCAACAAGTTCACCATCTTCATTAATTTCAATTGAGAAATATTCATTTAGTAATTCTTTTTTTGAGATTAACAATTTGGTTAGATAGTCTGCAATCTTATCTTTTGGACCATCAGATTCCATCCAACCTGATAATGGTGAATCTAATGAAACCAATAACAATGAATAAATTGATAATGATTGACTAAATTTAATACTATCGAAATCAGAGAATCTAAGTAATGATAATTGATAAAAAAGTTCCTTTGTTATATTCTCTAAATTGATTAAATAAAGTTTCTTTCCAAATTGTACCAATGCATAGGAATGATCTAAACAACCAACAAAAACACAATCATTGAAAAATTCTTTTAACCCATCATGAACATTTGATTGAAATTCTGAGATCAAAGTTTTTATACTTGTTAATTCAACTTGTTTATACTTTCTAGTTTTTCTTGGTGTTATAAATGTATGTTCTTGTAATTTTTTAATATCATTCTTTGATGCTGGACTATTTGATTTTGTTGTTGCAGTTGTTGTTGTTGTAGTTGTAGTTGTAGTTGTAGATTGTTGTTGTCGTTGTTCTTTTGATTTAATTGGTGTAACACTTGATAAAGGATTATCAATATCACGTGGTGCTTCATTTTCACTATTATCATTAAAAATTAAATTATCATTAAATTTACCACCAGCACCAGCAGCTCCAGCACTACCATCAACATCATCATATCTGCCAATTCCACTACCATCATTATCATCAATACTACTATCATTATTATTATTATAATCCATTGGATTTAAAAATGCATCTAAAGTTTGACTTTTCGAATCTGATCTAATTTTATCTTTTGCATATTCAATTGGTTCTTTTCTACTAGTTGGATTGTTATTATTATTGGTTGATTTCGTTTGAGTTGAAGAGGATTGTGAATTTTTTTGTTTCTTTTGTGATGATGAAACGTTATCTTGATCAAAACCAGGTAATAAAATTTGAGTTGAAAAAGTTTTTGAATTTGAAGAGATACTTAATTCTTGATCAACTTTTTGTTGAATGAATTCAATGATTTGTTCTTCATGTAAAATTTTAACTTCACTCTTTGTTGGATGAATATTAACATCAATATTCTTTGGTGGTACTAATAGCCTAATAAACATGAATGGATGAGTTCCTTTTGGTAGATATTTACTATAAACTTGTTCTAGACCAGTTTTTAAATTTTTTGAATCAACCAATCTACCATTAATAAATAGAATAAAATTAATTTTCTTTGAATTATAATTTGTACTTGAAAAAAAGCCTTTCATTGTAAAATCTAATCTATTTAAATTTGAATTTTTAATTTGACTACCACTAATATTATCATCATCATCGTTATTAGGATTGGGATTATTTGGATCAATTGTAATAATTTTTAATTCTTTACTTAAATCAGTACCATATAATGAACCTATAACATCTTTTTCTAAAGAATTTTGACCACCACTTGTATGAACCTCAGGAGTTGGGTCGCCTTGTTTCTTTAGGATAAAAGATACTGTTGGATTATTGATTGCATATTTTTTCATTAATAAAACGATTCTTGAATGTTCATCGACTGTATTCTTTAAGACATTCTTACGAGAGGGTGTATTGAAAAATAAATCTTCAACAGTGATTTGGGTACCATTTACACCGGCACATGGTTTTGGATCTGATGATTGTTCATTTGGTGAAGGTGGTGTTAATTTACCATTAAGATAACATGCACGATAGGCACATGGTGAATCAGCGGTTTTAGTTAGAATTTTCAAGTGAGAAACGTGACTTATACTTGATAATGCTTCACCACGAAATCCAAATGATTGAATACTTCTTAGATCTTCAAATTTAGTTAATTTACTTGTGGTGAAACGTTCACAAACAATGCCCATATCCTCCAATCTAATACCAGAACCATTGTCTTGAATTTGTAAGAATTTCATACCACCATCTTTAACTGTAACTGTAATAGTTGTTGATTTTGCATCTAAACAATTCTCTAATAATTCTTTTAATGCATTACTTGGTCTTTGTATAACTTCACCTGCTGATATTTTATTTACAACTTCTTGAGTTAATCTATGAATCTTTTTTTTACTTTCATTTATTAAATTATTTAAATTTGTTGTTGTTGTTGTTGTTGTTGTTGTTGCTGTATTTGTCGCTGTTGTTGTTGCTGTATTTGTCGCTGTTGTTGTTGTTGTATTTACTGCTGCTGTTGTCGAATTACTATCTGTTGTTTGTAAAGGTGGTAGCGATTTAAGAAAATCCATATTATATGTATTATGAAACTATACGACTTGGATGAAAATTAAATTTTGAAAAAAAAACATTTTTAATTTTCACTTTTTTTTTTTTTTACTTTTTTTTTTTTTTTTATAAGAATTTGTTTTTTTTATGAAATAATGAAAATTGAATTTCCCAAACCAAAGAGAAATTAAAAATAAAAAAAAAAAAAATAATTTAAAAAAACAATTTCTTAAACAAAAAAAAAAAAAAAAAAAAAAAAAAAAAAGAGTTAGTTGTGGAGTGTGTGTATATGTATAAATCGATTTATAAAAAATAAAATATAAAAAAATAAAATAAAAAAAAATATAAAAAAAATAAAAATAAAAAAAAAAATAAAATATAAAACATTTTTTTTTTTTTTTTGTTTTTTAAAAAAATAAAATAAAATATAAAACTAATTTTTAAAAATCCATTGGGTATTCATACATGGTTTATAAGCCATAAAAAAAAAAAAAAAAAGAAAAATAATAATAATAATGTACACTTACGCAAATATAGTTAGGAGAGGTAAAAATAGTTCAAAACCTCATAAAGCTTTATCATTACTTGGTATTCTTTTATTTTCAATTGTTGCAATTATATCATTAATACCAATAGCAAGTAAGTATAATATATATATTTAAATTTTTAAAACATATTTTTTAATTTTTTTCTTTTTTTCTTTTTTTCTTTTTTCCTTTTTTTTTTTTTTTTTTTTTTTTATTTTTTTTTTATTTTAAATTATTAAAAAAATAGGTGACGAAAATTGGGTAACATTAAATTTAAAACAAGGTGATAATAAAATTTATAAAGATATACCAAATGTAAGAATTGAATATTCATTGAAAAGTTTTGTGTACAAGAGTGATAGTAATATTAGTGTTACAGTATATAATGATAATGATCAAGCAATTGAATATAAATTCCCAATAGAATGTGATTATAATCAAACTTTTAATGAAGAAAACTATAACATTTGTAGTGAAATTAATTTAAAAGAACCATTAAAAGTAATTGATACAGTGATATTGATGAATTCAGCAGTCACAGTTTGTAGTATTGGATTTATAATGGTTCAATTGATAATAGAGTACAGAATTTTAAAACAATTAGAATTTCAACATAAAAAACATTTCAAACTTTGGGCTATAGCATTTAGATTATCATTCATTATACCAACTTTATTTTCAATCATTTCAATGGGTGTATTTTTATCATCATTTCCAAGTTCTGTCTCTTTAAAATATTCAAAGTTTAATCACGTTTTACAAAATAGTTTCTCCAATACCACCAATACCGGTGGTTGGTCTCATAATGATGGTCTAATTACAAATCTATTCACAATGATAATCTCAATATTTGGTTCAATATTATTTTCATTAAGTTTTTATTTTTATTATAAAAAATTAAAAAGAAATTGTTATTATAATAATATTGATGGTAATGTTGATGGTTATTCTTTATTATATGTTTAAAAAAAAATAATTAAAAAAATAAAAATAAAATAAATAAAAAATAAAAAAATAAAATAGTTATATTTAAAAATTAAATTTTATTTATTTATTTTATTTATGGCTAATTATCACTATCAGAATCATTATTATTATTATTATTTTCTTGTTCTTTTGTTATTGGTTTTTTAGCAGATTGAATTTTATTTCTATAGTTTGAAAGATTATTACGATTATCTTTTTTAACATTCTTTTTAGCAGATTTCTTTTTCTTTAATTTTCCTAAACCATCTTCATCATCTTCATCATCTTCATCATCTTCTAAATTTAATAATGATAAATCCAATAATTTACCATTATCACCTAAATAGACAGTATCGACTCTTGTTTTTAAAATTCTACAAGATTCACCAATCATTGAACTACATGAACATTTCTCACCTGTATGACTGTAGGAACCTAATTTATTGTCACAATTTGGACAAACCACTTTGAAATTGTTTTTGGTGATATCAACTTTCATCCAATCCAAAGGTGGTAAAAAGAATGATTTACAACCGATGGAATGAGTTGCAGTTATATAACTATTGCCATTGTAAATACCTTCACCAATGTTACCAGTAGCTTGTTGCAATTCCTTATTCTTTTGTTTAATATAATTATGATCCAATACCTTTGATTTCTCTTCATGCGAAATGATCTCACCATGTGTAAATAATTTTGATCTACATTTTTTACATGAATAATGAATATTCTCTTGTTGATCCTTTGTTAATTTTGAAATATTTTTATTAATTTTTTTAATTGTTTTTGATTCTTCATCTTCATCACTCTCTTCTTCTTCTTCTTCTTCTTCATCACTCTCTTCATCATCATCATCATTATCATCTGAATTAATTTCATCATCCATTAATAAATTTAATTCTTTTTGTTGTTGTTTAATTGATTTTTTATTAAGTTTTTCAATTTCTTTTGATGATTTAGTAGTGGTAGTAGTAGTGGTAGTGGTAGTAGTTTCTAAATTATTATTATTATTATTCTTTCCTTTACCTTTTGATGCTTTTTTTTTATCAATTGATTTTTCTTCATTCTTTTCTTCAGTTTTTTCTACACTATTTTCTACACTATTTTCTTCACTATTTTCTGTTGTTGTTGTTGTTGTTGAATCTAAAGAAAGTGAATAAAATCTTTTAGAATTTTCTTTAATTTGTTTTGATAAATCTTTAACAGACATATTTAAAGAAGTTGCAGCAATATCTAAAACAAATGGAAGATTTGAAGGTTCATTTCTTGATTCACGAACATGTTGATCTGGTATATTTTGTGGAGTATTATTTGGTGAATCAGATACCAATAAAATTCTATCCAATGGTACTTTAGTAATGAAATCTCTTAATTGGTCACCTTTATCCGATTGTTCACAAAGTAAACCATTGAAACTGATATAGAAATCCATATCGACGAATTTCTGTAAGAAACTACTACTACTATTGAAACAATAGATCATACCACGAATAATATCTTTTTTACTATCTTTTAAAACTTCTAATAATCCATCACCACCTCCAAAATCTTGTAAAACAACTGGTAATCCCAATTCAGCTGCTAATGAAATTTGTGCTTTCATAAACTTTTCTTGTGGGAATTTTAATCCATAATCTCTTTCATAATCTAATCCTGTATAAATACCAACAACATTTTGATTAATTGAATGCTAAAAAATCATAAAAAAACAATAATAATAATAATAATAATAATAAAAGGTTAATATATATATATATATATATTTTTTTTTTTTTTTTTTAAAAAAAAAAATTATATACATACAGTTTTTAATTGATTAATTAATTGTAAAAATAATTTATCACTCATTTTTTTTGAACTAATATTTGATGGATGAATACCAACTACACTATAGATAGTACCAGGATTTGAAATTGAAGTTTTAATTGAATTTTCAGATTTTTCAAAATCATTGGTAATGATAACGATTGCATCTACATGTTGTTGTTTTGCTCTATGAATTACACGACCTAAATCATTCTCTAAATGTCTATTGACCAAGTTTGCACCTGAATCAATGATTGAATTTTCGTGTCCTGAATCGTTGAATTCTGGTATTGGTTTGGTTCTACCAAGTGCCTCTTCTTGAACTTGTGATGAGCTTTGTTTCTTATCTTTACCAGTTTTTCTTAAACTTGTTTTTTTACCTTCTCTATTACCTGCTCTATCAACTGTACCTCTAAACATTTTTTATTATTATTCGTCGTATTTATTTTTGAACAACAAAAAAAAAAAAAATAAAAAATAAAAAATAAAAAATGAAAAAAAAAAAAAAAAAAATAAAAAAAAAAAAAAAATAAAAATAAAAATAAATTTTTTTTGTGCTTTGAAAAAAAAAAAATAAATAAAAATAAAATGTTCCATTAAAGGCAATAAAACCTAATGAAATTGGGACAAATGTTTTTTAAAAATCTATAAATTGATCGAATGAGATAATATATTTAAGAATTCTGAAAAAACAAAAAAAAACTTTTTTAATGGAAGGGATTTTTAATCAGTTTAAAAATGTTTTTTTTTTTTTTTTTTTTTTTTTTAAAAGATACCCTGTTTTTAAATATTTTAGTATTTAAAATTAAATAAATAAAGAAAATAATAAAATTGTAATTGATTAGATTATTTGGTCGAATGAGATTAGATTTGGAAGCTCTGATTCTGAGATACAATTAATATAATATTTATCCATTAAAGGAAATAAACAGTAATTATAATAAGAAAAATAATGATTAACAATTAAACAATAATTAATTTATTTAGTTTTATATATCTTAGAGTTTTCTTTCGAAACTTCTGGGTCGAAAATAACTATAACTCGAAGACTATAAAAAAATAAAAAAAAATTAAGTTTGTTTTGACACTCTTTACATTATTCATATAATATTAATTGTTCTTTTAAAGAACTGGAATCGAACCTACGTTCAATGAAAACCCGATCGGAAAAAATGGAGAAGAAGGGTATCGATCCCTTTACCTCTCGCATGCTAAGCGAGCGCTCTACCATCTGAGCTACATCCCCTTTGTTGATATTTTAAGGAATTTAGCCTACATATATATTAAATTAAAAAAAGTATAATAATAATAATAATATAATAATAATAATATAATAATAATAATAATATAATAATAATAATATTAATAAAAAAAATAAGAATAACAAGAAAAAAAAAAAAAAAAAAAAAAAAAAAAAAAAATACAAATAAACTCTCCTAGAACACACTCAAATTGAGTGATGTTATTAAAAAAAAAAAATATATTAAATTTATATTATATGGGATTTTCCCTGTATAGCTTGTCGTTCGTTACAATAATAATTATTATTACTATCAATTATCTCTAAAAATCAGTTATTAGAAAATTAAATATTTTTAAAATTAGTATAATATTTTAATTATTAAGTTTTAGCAAAATGCCAACCCATTTTATATATACTATAAAATGCAAATTAAATATAAATAAATAAACAAATTAAACTAACAAATAAAATATAATTTATATAAGTCTTTCTAGTATACCACTTCCGTTACATCTCAAGAAGAAGCAACTAATTTGCTTGAGTTATTCCATTCAAAAATATATATAATTTCAATCTTATATAAAAAAAGGAGGACCAATAAAATCCTCTTCATAGAATAAATAAATAAATACAAAGAAGACAAAAAAAATACAAATTCATAAAGAGCTAAAAAACTTTGTGATTTAGAAGAAAAATCTCACTTGTGAGGCGAAAAATATAGCCCAGAAAAATCAGATTGTCTAACACTCCACAAATTCATAAAGAGTTAATCTTCCAGGACACCTATCTATTTTTATAGATAAAATGAAAACAAGAATCTTAGGAAAAGCAACTAACAATTGCATTATCCAATTCAACAACAAAAAAATAGTAAATAAATAAATGAATTGAAATTACAAATATTTTTTTTTATTATTATTTTAATCTTTAAGTAAAATACCGACGATACCACCAATATTATAACCCATACCCAAGTAATTTTGACTCTTGTAATCAGAGATTGTTAATTTGAATTCAGTGGTAAGTTGATTACCATTATGGAAAATGTTAATGGTTTCTTTGACAATTACTTCGAGGATACCAAGTTCACCACTTTCTATATTTGTAGCAAGTGCTTTAATTTCACTAGCGAGATTTTGAACATTACAAGTTTCAAAAGCAATAGCAACTTCGAGTAAACCACTACCTAAATCCATTAAACCTTGTTCAATTAATGGTTTTGAAAGTCTTGAAAAACCTGAATCAATTAATTGGAATGCATTTTCGAAATCAGTGATAGATGAACCAACACTTTGGAAACAAAGTTTAGTATTTGATGCAACAGTTGAAACTAAACCTTCTGCCAAACCCAAAAGGAATTGACCAACATCGGTCCAACCATTTGGGTGAGAACTACTACCACCATGTGAACCACTACCACCACCACTACTACTGCTACTATATTCTGATGAACCAGTTAATGATGGATTACCTGAATAACTACCTGAACCAGTTGATGTACTACCACCACTATTTCCACCTGTAAATGATGATCCACTCATTGAATCTGATCCACTCATTGAATCTGATCCACTCATTGAATCTGAACCACTCATTGAATCTAAACGAGTTGATAATTATAATTATTATTATTATAGTGTTTCTTTTTTTTTTTTTTTTTTTTTTTTTGTTAAAAATTAAAAACTTACCTTGAGATGAACCACTTCCTGAACCAGTTGTTGTAAATGATGAAGAATCAGATTGTGATGATCCTGATGATCCTGATGATCCTTGAGAACCGGTAGTAGTGAAAGATGAGGAATCAGATTGTGAAGATCCTGAAGATGAAGTTGTTCCACTTGATGGACCAGATGAGGCACTACCAGATTGTGATGATTCAGATTGTGATGATTCAGATTGTGATGATCCTGAAGATGAAGTTGTTCCACTTGATGGACCAGATGAAGCATTACCAGATTGTGATGATTCAGATTGTGATGATCCTGAAGATGAAGTTGTTCCACTTGATGGGCCTGATGAAGCATTACCAGATTGTGATGATCCACTTGATGATGATGATCCACTTGATGTACCTGATGATGCATTACCAGATTGTGAACCTGATGATCCTGATGATGATGATCCTGATGATGCATTACCAGATTGTGAGCCTGATGATGATCCACTTGATGATCCACTTGATGATCCACTTGATGACCCACTTGATGATCCTGATGATGCATTACCAGATTGTGAACCTGAACTAGTATTATTTGAAGCTGATCCACTTGATGAAACAGTTCCTTTTTTTTTTTATCCAAATCAATATTTCATTTTTAAAAATAATAATGTAAGAATTAAATAAATCCAATATTTTATTTTAAAAAAAAAAAAAAAAAAAAAAAAAAAAAAAAAAAATCTAAGTGTGGTTGAACATTTCCCCAAAAACTTATTTTGTGTTTTAAAAAAAAATATAAAAATAAAAAAATGAAAATGAAAAAAAATAAAAATTCTTACCTGAAGATTGACCAGTTCCTGACCCACTTGATGATGATCCACCACCGCTACCACTACCACTTCCACTTCCTTTTTTTTTTTTTATTAATAAAGAAATATTAATAAATATTTCAAAATAAAAAATAAAAAAATAAAAATAAAAACTCACCTGAATTATTATTATCAAATGGATTTACTCCACCATCATTTTTAATAGAAATAGCATTTGATAAAACTGCAAAAGCTAAAATCAAACCAACAAATAATAAAATAATATTAATTTTCATTTTATTTTATTATATTTATAATGTGATGAAATTGTTTAAAAAAAGAAAAGAAAAAAAAAAAAAAAAAATTTAAAAAAAAAAATATTCAATCAAAAAACATAACTTTTCGAAAAGATATTTATTTTTATACTCACAAAAAATATTTTGAAACGCCAAAGTACAATTTTATTTTTTTTTTATTTTTTTATTTTTTTATTTTTTTATTTTAAAAGCCCAGGACCAAAGTTTAAAAATATAAAAATTATTGTAAAATAAAATATGGTTTAAAATAACTGTTTTTTTTTTTTTTTTTTTTTTTTTTTTTTTTTGTGATTTTTACAATAAATATAATTTTATTTTTTTATTTTATTTTATTTTGATTTATTTTTAAGTAAAAAAGTTGATCTAATTTTTGAGCCAATTAAAATTACTAAACGACCAATTCCTAATGCGAGTATGAATAAAATAAAAGCAATACCAACTCTATAGGATTCTTGAGTTAAATAAGAAAATTCGCCTAATGGTGGTGGGAATAACATATAGTTGATATTTGTACCACTTATGAAACAAAAGATTTCAAATACAAAGAAATGTGAAATACCAAATAAACCTTGAGAAATTAATGCATATGGTAATTCAAATTCAATATTATATCTATAGGCTTGTAATAAAAATGGTGCAATTAATAATGCATAATGTTGAATGAAAAAATTATAACATTCAAATGGTAATGTTAAATCTGCTAAATCTGGTGCTACTAATGCTGCAATTCTTTTTTTTTTTTTTTTTCAATAATAAAATTAATAATTTATTTATTAATTAATTAATCTTTTTTTTTTTTTTCATCATTATTTATTTATGATTTTAAAAATACTTACGTTACTAATATATAATAAATTGAAATTTTAAAAACTTTTCTACCAAATTGATAATTATTTGTAAGTAAACAATAACAATAGATTGTGCTAACAATATGACATGGTTGAAGCATAAAAAATACAACTCTCCAACCACGAAGACATTTATAAATAAGATTTAAAAAAACATTGATTGCTAAAATAATTGCTACAATTTTATTTAATAAACTTGGATAATCTTTTTCTGGAATTGGTTTTGGTTTTCTTTGATTTTCATATTCTCTTTTTTTATTTAAATTAATTCCAACTGTTTAGAAAAAAAAAAAAAAAAAAATTAATTTCAACACAAACACACCATTTAAATTTGGTTATTAATTTTATTTTTATTTTTATTTTTATTTTTATTTTATATTTATATTTTTTTATTTATATTTTTTATTTATATATTTTTTTTATTTTTTTTTTTTTTTTTTATTTTGATTACTTACTAAATATAACTACTAAATAAAATAAATTCATAAATATAAATTCATATGCATGTTGTTCTTTTGAAAGGAACCAATGACGATGATCGATTGGGTCTGATATACTGAGAAAAGTTTCACCGATTACTTCAATTAAGTATTTCATTTTTTATTACAATTGTATTATAAAAAAAAAGATTTTAAAAATAAAAAAAAATATAAAAAAATAAAAAAAAAAAAAAAAAAAAAATAAAAAAAATAAAAAAAAAAAAAAAAAAATTAAAAAAATTTTTTAGGAGAAAACGAATCCAAAAACGTTGGTATTCTTTGACATAAAATTGAATTATAAAAAAAAAAAAAAAAAAAAAAAAATAAATTCAATATCTAAATCTTTTTAATTTTTTATTTTTTTATTTTTTATTTTTTTTATTTTTATTTTTATTTTATATTATTTTATTTTTAGATATTTGTTTTAAAATAAAAAAATAAAAAAAAAAATAACAATAATAAGAATATTTTTATAAAATTAAAAATGAAATTAAAATTGAAATTGCTAAAATTAAATATGAAAAAGTAAAAGAAGAAATGGCATTATTACAAATTACAAGAACTGTACAACTACCATCATTAAATTTGTGAAATGAAGCATATGTACAATCTGGATTATCATAAGAATTATCTTGATCATTAATTGGGTATTGAATTGAATCTCCTTCAGTGAATGTACCAGATAATAAGAGCTCTTTTCCAGTTTCATTATATGACATATCAACTGTCCAAACTTGAATCTTTTCTGGATAATTTGGAATTGTATAATCATTGTAACTTGAACCAGATTTTCCATAATCTTCAAAATATTTTGCACCACAATAACACTATAAATATAAATTAAAATAATTAATTTAAAAAAATCTTTTTTTATTTTTTCTACATCAATATTAATTAATTTTAAAAAACTTACTTCATCACTGCAATAGCCAACCTTCAAATCAACTGATGCATTTACATTATATAAAAATACGGATAATATTAAAATAATTACAAGTGAAAATGAATATTTCATTTTTTTTTTTATTTTTTTTTATTTTATTTTTTTTTATTTGTTTTACAAGTTTTTATTTTTTATTTATTGTTTAAAATAAATGAAATGAAAAATGGAAAAACGCCCCTTAAATAACAAAAAAATAAAAAAAAAAAGAAAACAAAATCAAAAACAAAAACAAAAAAAAAAAAAAAAAATTATAATAAAAAAACAAAAGAAAAAAAACAAATTAAATATCTTCACCATTTTGTTTCTTTTTTTTTTTTTATTATAATAAAATAAAAAGATATTTTTTTTTTATGACAGGTTAAAACAAGGTTTCATCAAAAATATCTTTTTTTATTTTTTTTTTAATTTTATTATTTTTTTTTTTTTTTGGATTCAAAAAAATATCCTAAAAAAAAAAAGTAATTTCAGAGAAAACTTAAAAGTAAATATTATTTGGCTTTAAATTTAACTAATGACACATAACATCAAATTACATCATCTGAGAATCATTTTTTCTGATACCAAAAAATTAATAATTTAAATTAAACACTTAAAAAAAAATAGTGAAAGTTTTTAAAAAAAAAAAAAACAAATTATATATTAATCTTTTACAATTATTATAAAAAAAAAGTGTTTAAATTATTTATTTATTAATTTATTTTAAAAATTTTACTTCAAAGTTTTTTTTTTTTTTTTTTTTTTTTTTTTTTCCATTATTATTTATTTATTTTTAAATCTCTTCTTCATCACTATCACCAGAATAACTTAAAGCAGCAGATGGTCTTCTTTTAAATATTGAAACAGCTAAACCTAAAATAAAAGTTGCAACAATTACCCAAGTACCATAATAAAATACAATACCAAAGAAAGAAATACCTAATTGAATACGTGAAGTTAAAAGACCAATTTCTGACATAATACAAAGATCTGTTGGTGCATTAATTGTACATGGTATAACTGAAGTACCATTCAAATAGACTTGAGCACCATACATAACATATCTTGGTGCTAAATTTACAATTTGCATATTTAAACATAAATTACTTAACATTAATAACACTGATGCAAGTAATAAACCTTGTGGGAAAGTTTTACGATATCCAAATTCAAACATCTTTAAATAAAATAAAGAGTTAATAAAGATTCCATTATTTTTAAAATTAAAACAAATAAATAAATAAACTTACATTAATCCATAAAAATCTAATACCAATTCTAGTGATACCAGATAAAGTACAAGAATAAATGAAAAATATTAAACCACCAATAATGATATAATCCAATGGGAAATATGGGGCCAATTTGGTGAGAATGATATCGAATGGATTTTTCAATTGTGGATAAGTTGAAAGGAAACCGCAAGCCGAACCACAGACACTACTTGAGATTTTATCGACCAACGATAAGACGATGGAGATAATGATCAATAAAGAGACCAAGATAAAGATGAAACCAAAAATGAATGCAAATGGTCTAAAGATGACTAAAATCTTTCTAAATCCTTTGTTTGAATTATCCAATCTTTCTGAACGTTTTGATAATGCTCTTTCCTTACCCCTCAACAATGAGAGGGTGCTTTGTTCTTTTTCTGATAATGATTTGCCCGATGCATACTTTGATGAATAGAAACTACTCTTTTCTTTAGCTTTCCAAAGATCCTTATTGATGTCGGATTTATCGTCATCGGTTCTCTTCTTACCTTTGATCAAACCAATTGGGAATGCTGATAACCCATAGGATGTGTAGACCGCAAACACCAAGAAACCCAATACTGTCAAACATGAAATAGCAAAAAGTACCGATGATTCAATAGCATTTTGATTGAGTACTTCATCATTGATCCAATCCTTTACATTTTGATCATCGATTGGTTTAGATCCTGGTCTAACAAATGCACCAACAACCAATAATATAATTGTAAACAATATGAAAAATATTGTAAATTTACATCCTGCATAAACTCTTGAACATGTTGGAATATTTTCATCATATTCTTCATGATAAAAATATGCAAATGGTACTAAAATTAGTGAAACTCCTAAAATTGATCCATATAATACTATAAAAAAAATAAAAAATAAAAAAAAAAAAATTTATAAAAATAAATTAATATTTTGTGTGTGGTGTATTTTTTTTTTTTTAATAACAATAAAACTTACTATAATATAACATTTTAACACCTTCAGTTCTTTGAGAGATTGAATATGGTGAAATTTGTGTACCATCACTATGTGACATTGTTGAAACATTTAAAATATCAACTGGAATAAGCATAACACATAAAAGTGTTAATGTAAGTCCAATTACTGAAATGATTGTTGTAATTTTTCCACTTTCATGTTTATCTGAGTAATATTTAACTATAAAATAATTTAATGCAATTAACGTCTTTTTTTTTTTTTTAATAAAAAAAAAAATTAATATATGTTATTATTGTTTTTTTTAATTTATATATTTTTATGGTAGCAGTATTTGTAAAGTGATGAATTAAAAAAAAAAGATATTTACGAGAAGAACACCTGCAAATGCTATCCACCCTACTGAAATGGGAAACATTCTTTTTTTTACTTTTGTTTTATTTATATATAAATAAGAATTTTATATAGAGTTTTTTTTATTTTTTATTTTTTCTGTTTTTCTTATCTCTTTTATTTTTGTGGTGTGTGTAATTTTGGGAAACAATTGCAATAAAAAAATAAAAATAAAAAAAATAAAAAATAAAATAAAATTTTTAAAAATTTTTTTGTTTTTTTTTTTTTCTTTTTTTTTTTTTTTCTTTTTTTTTTAATTTATAATTTTTTTTTATTTTTTTAATTTTTTTTTTTGGTAAAAACATAACAAATTTCCCATTTGAGCTTCAGATCGGAAATAAAATTTTTTTTTTTTTTTTTTTTTTACTAGGTTTTAATTTTACCAATTTTTTTTTTTTGTATTTTTATTTTTACCTTTTTTTATATTCCAAAAAAGATATTTGTAAATATGGTAGATTTTTTTTTTTTTTTTTTTTTTTTATATTAAAATTATTCATAAATTAAAAAGAAAAATAATGTAAAAACAATACAAATTCATAATAATAATAATGTTTGTTCAATATTATTATTTTTTTGGTAAATACTCTGAATAAACCAATAAAGTGTAAGTGTTTTTTAATTCATTGAATATTTCCCAAAATTGATTTGAAAAAAGATTTTTTTTTTTTAAATTTTTTTTTTTTTAATTTAAATTATTTTTTTTTTTGATTTGTTTTTTAATCAAAAAAAAAAAAAAAAAGATTTTTATTAATTTAAAAACCTTTTTTTTTTTTCACATTACTCAAAAAAAAAAAATATATATATATTAATAAATATATAAAAAAAAAAAAATAAACAAATAAAAAAATAAAAAAAATAAAAAAAAAATAAAAATAAAAAAAAAAAAAAAAATAAAAAAAAAAAATAAAAAAAAAAAAAAATATAAAACTTGCATTACAAAATAAAATAATATATTAAAAAAAATAAATAAAAATGAAAAACATTTTTAAAGATAAAAATATTTATATTTTATCAGTTGAGAATGATCAAAGAGATAAATGTAAATCTTATTTAATTTCAAAAAAAGCTTTGGTTGAAAAAAGATTTTCAAAAAAGGTAAATAAAAATATTTTAATATTTAAAAAAACAATACATTTCCAAAAAAAAAAAAAAAAAAAAAAAAAAAAAAAAAATCTAACATATTTCCATTTTTTTATTTTTATTTTTTTAAAGGTGAATATTATAATAACAAGTGAAAAAACTATTTTGGAAAATAAATTTCCAGTTAATACTGCAACCAAATTGGGTATAGAGATAATTGATTATGAAACTTTATCAAGAGATATTGAAAGATTTATTAGAAAAACTCAACCAACATCATCAAATGGTTCAACATCAACAACAACAACAACAACAACAACAACACAAAAAGGTCAAATTGTATCATTTAAACCAACTTCATCAACCTCAACAACAACAAATGTAATTAATACAACAACAACATCAACAACATCAACAACAACAATTGTTGATCCAATTATATCATTAATAGTACCACCATCAGGTAGTAATAATGGATCATTTCAAATTGCAATATTTGGAATTGGATTTTTAGCAGGAGCAGGATTTAGAATTAAAATTGGTAATGATAATGGTGGTGGTGGTGTTTTTGCAAGTAATTATGAATTTCATTCAAGTACATCAGTTTTATGTACCATACCAAACTTAAATATTAAATGTGGTCAACAACCAATTTATGCAAGTAATGATGGTGGTAAAACTTTTGGATTTCCAATTCAATTTTTATTCTTTGACACATCAATCCATAGAATACCAACAGCAAGAGAACAAGATGGTATGGTATTAAAGAGTCAATTGGATAATTTAAAGAGAGCCATTTCAAATATTCAAACTATGGAATCAATTCTAATGAGACGTATTTCATTATTGAATGGTAATCATGATGATAGTAAATCAATTGAACAGATTTTCATTCAACAACAAAATTTCATTGAAAGTGGTGCATCACAATTATTACTTGGTAATGGTGGTACCACCGATCAATTGTTACAAAGTCTTGAGGGTTCAGAATATTCAAGTACAAACGATGATGGTGAAAACGATCAATCAGACGACGATGACGACAATGAAGATGATGATGATTTCGTTGAAAAGAATTCAAATCAAGTTAAAGAAGAATTTTCAGAGAGAGAAATTAAAATATTTATTTCATCACCATTTAAAGATATGCAATTGGATCGTGACCAAATTGTAAAGGTCGTAATACCAAGAATTAGAAAACTTTGTATTGAAAGGGACATTGTATTGAGTTATGTCGATCTTAGATGGGGTGTAACAAGTAATCAATCTGAACAATCCACTGGTTTAAGTATGTGTTTGAAAGAATTGGAGAAATGTAATATTTTAATTGGTTTATTTGGTGAACGTTATGGTTGGTCATCGCAAGAGAAACAAGATCCAAAATCACAACAATTACTTCAATCAACATTAGATCGTGCAATTCAAGATTTCCCATGGGTAAAGAATTATCGTGATTCAAGTATCACTGAAATTGAATTTCGTATGCTTTTGAACCAAAGACAACAACAAAGAAATGGTTTCTTTTATTTCCGTGATCCATACTATCTCGAGGAGGTTAGTCAAATGGATAAAAATAATTTCGTTTCAGAAGGTCAAAGATCAAAAGAGAAACTTGAGAAACTTAAACAAGAAATCATTAAATCACCCTTTAAATCATCGGAATATCGTCGTCCAACCAATTTATCAGATGTACTCTATGAGGATTTAGAGAAATATATTGATAAAAAATATCCATCTGGTAATTGTGAATTAAAAGGTTTTGAAAAAGAACGTTTCTTACATTCAGTTTTCATTAAAAATTTAACAAAAATTTATATTACAAATGAAAATTATTTTATGGAAATTGATACTTATTTATCAGGAAGTGCTACTAGTAGTGGTAGTGGTAATAAAAGTATTTCAATTGGTTCAAGTATTAATAGTGGACTATTATCATCTTTAAAAAATAAACCAGTATTTTTAATTCAAGGTGAAAGTGGTTCAGGTAAATCATCATTAATTAGTAATTGGTTAAAACAACATAAAGAACAACATCCAGAAGATTTAGTTGTATCACATTGGATTGGTGCATCACCAAGTTCAAATAAATTTACATCAATTTTAATTAGAATTATGAATGAAATTAAAAATCAAATTGAAATTGATCAAAAGATTGCCAATGGTGGATCAAATTCCTCATCGTCATCGTCATCATCAATGTTTTCAACCACTTCAACATCTTCTGTATCATGGTTACCAGAAATACCAGATGAAACATTTGAAAGTGAAAAAATTGTTTCAGAATTCCCACAATTTTTACAATATGTAATGTCACATCCATCATTGAATGGTAAGAGATTAGTATTGTTAATTGATGGTTTAGATAAATTAGATCCAAGAGAGAATAGTCAAGAGTTAATATGGTTCCCAAGAAATTTCCCTCATAATGTAAAGGTTATTGTTTCATCGATTCAAGGTAGTAGACAAAGTGAGGTTCTAAAGAAGAGAGGATCTCATATTCTTTCGATTTTACCATTCACTGAAGCTGAAAGAAAATCAATGGTACGTTTATACCTTCAAAAATATGCAAAGAAATTATCAGATCAACAAGAGATTGCAATCGCTATTTCAAAATCAACAACAAATCCAAGATTCCTTCAATTACTTCTCGATGATATTTTGGTATTTGGTGATTACGAACGTTTAAATGACCGTATTAAAACTTTACTTCGTGCAAAGAATACAAGTGAACTCTATGAAATCATTTTAGACCGTATTGAAAAAGATTATGATCCAAAAGCAAAGGGTTTAGTAAGTGAATTCTTAAAATACATTTGGGCCGGTAGAAGAGGTGTTGAAATGTCTATGCTTTCAACATTACTCTTGAAAAAGAATATCGATCCAGCTGAATGGGGTTCATTATTGGTATTGATGGAAGCTTATATCACTTCTTCATCGGGTGTTATCTCTTTCCTTAATGATGATATTTCAAAAGCTGTCGAAAAGAAGTATATTACAACTCCAAAGATTGGTATTGAAATTCATACCAATTTAGCAGAGGCTTTCGAACAATCTGGTGACTTAAATGAAAGAAAGGTTGAGGAATATCCTTATCAATTATTAAAGAGTGAAAATTGGGAATCATTAAAAAATACCTTAACCAATCTTTACGTATTCGATAAACTCTATACACCAAATCATAAGGTTGATCTCATCAATTATTGGAATGTATTGGAGAAACAAACTAAACCACCAAAGAATGCTGCAGAAAGAGATGATCCAATACCATACAATTGTTCAAATGAATTTAAGGCAATCATTTCACGTTCATTCATTCAAGCATCTGGTTTGGTAATTTCCGATGTTTGGTTTAGAGTTGCATCGTTCCTTGAAGAGTTATCTCAATTTGATGGTGCCGAAGTACTCTACAATAAATGTCGTGAACTTTATATTAACAATTCTCAAAATATTGAAGCTGCAAAAGTTGATCGTGCAATGGGTAGAATGTATCTAACAATGGGCCAAAATGATAAATCCGATAGTAAATTCAGATTGGCACTTTCAATCTACACAAAAGAAAGAGGTCAAGAAGATATTGAAGTTGCAATCACTCTTAATCTCTTGGGTACTCTTGCCACTAATAGATGTAAATTCGATGAAGCTAAACAAATTCTCAATCAAGCTATGAACATTTGTGAATCCAAATATGAAAGCAACGTTTTACTCATTGCTGATATTGCCTATAGTTTGGGTTCAGTTTGTTTCGTTGAACCAAATCGTAAATTAGAGGTTGCTGAAGCTTACTTTGCAAGATCATTAGAATTAACTGAATCAAAAGTTGGTGATATGGATGTTGCTTATGCTCGTATTTTAACTCGTTTAGGTTCATTGAATATTGAAAAGGATACCTATGCCGATGCAGAGGCATTCTTTAAAGCTGCCCTTAAAATCTATGAAGCTAGATTGGGTATTGATCATTCTAGAGTTTCTCAAATTCTTAGACATATGATTTCCCTCTATGAGGTTCAAGAAAACTATAAAATGGCTGAACAATGTTGTATCAGAGCTTTGGCAATCACAAAGAAAATCTATGGTAACTCTCATAATCTTGTATCGGCCACTCAAATCCGTCAAGCTTTATTATATAATTCAATGAATAGAAAACAAGATTGTCTCAATCTATTGAATGAAGTTAAAGTTACAAGAGAGAAAGAATTTGGTCCTGATCATAAACAAGTTAAACATATTATTGATTTAATTAAAGAAATTGATAAACCAATCGTACCAAAAGCTCCACCTCCACCACCTCCATCATCATCATCGCCATCTGCTTCATCACTTTTAATGAAATCAATTACTTCATTACCAATTGTAAATGGTCAAGCAGTTCTATCTGTTCCAAAACCACCAGTTTCCAGAGGACCAAATGGTATCCCAATCCCACCACCACCTCCACCAACAATTAAATTGTACACAAACATGGTATCACTTCAAAGTGTTATGAAACAAAATGTTGGAAGAATTCCAGTTGCTCAACCAACTTCATTCAATTCTCCAGTTCAACCACCTTCACCTCGTACTCAACAAGCTATTCAACAAGGTCAACAACAACGTCAACAAGTTCAACAACAACAACAACAAGTTCAACAACAAATGTCTCAAAAAGTTTCATCACTACAACAACAACCACAACAACAACAACAACAACAACCATCACAAGGTTATGGTAATCGTCAAAATACTCCATTATTCCAACAACCAATTTTCCAACAACAGTTCCAACAAAATCGTATACAACAACCACAACAACAACCACAACAACAAGCTTATGTTGGTGATATGTTGGCTCAATTTGATCAACAAAAACTTAAACGTGTTCAAAATGCAAATGATCGTAGTGGTGCTTCTCAAATCGTTGAAAATTTAATTGGTAAAAAGAAATGTAGTAAACCAGTTTCACTTGTAAATAAAGGTTATATGGAAGAATCAAATCAAATAGATATGGGTGCTCTATTTGATTAATAAAAAAAAAACCTTTTCTAATTATTGTAAAATAAAATTTAAACTTAATTTTAAATTCATATTAGAGTTATTATTATTATCATTATTATTATTATTATTATTATTATTATTATTATTATTATTATTATTCATTATATCATTTGATTTATTACTACTAGTTACGCCATTTGACAAAGCATTTTCATAGATTGAACTTTTTGATAGTTCCATCAAGGCCTGAAATAAAAGTTTTGTTTCATAACTCTACTATCCATAAAATATATATATGTTTATTATTTCAAATTTATTACTATTATTATTATTATTATTATTATTATTATTATTATTATTATTATTATTATTATTATTATTATTATTATTATTATTATTATTATTATTATTATTTTGTAATTTTGACCATAGATGAACAAGATTCGAACCAATGACTCTGGATACGAAGTTCAGGAGTTTGAATTTCAGCAAAAAAAAAATGTCAAGTCAGAGGATCGAACTCTGGACCTTAGGATTATGAGACCTACGCTCTACCAACTGAGCCAACCTGACATGTTGATGTTTTTGAAAAAAATTTGCACGATAACATTTTACATCAGATCGAAAAAAACAAACAACAACAACAATCTCTTTTTTTGATTATTTCATTTTTCATATAAAAAAGACTTAAAAAAAAAAAAAAAAAAAAAAAAAAAACCTGGGAACCAAGTTAATTAGAAAATTTCCAGATTTTTAACTTTTTAAAGAAAAATAAAAAAGATAGAAAGAAAATAAAATGAAAATCACAAACAACACCACAAATATTAAGCAACACAAATGCCTACAAAAAATAAGCGAAATTGTGGATAAAACTCAATTAAAAAAAAAACAATTCAAATACGTCATAAACATCAATCACGAACCAGACGATAAAATAAAAAAAGATTTAGAAAAAAGTTTGGACAAAAAAGATGTTTTAATCAAAAGTAATAATACATTCAAAATTCTCACAGACAGTATTAGTACAGTAATCTATTTTGTAAATATGTTTGATGCAGAATTAAAAGGACAATTTATAACCACTATAAGACCAAAAAATATGTATACAGATTTTGATTGGTATAAATCACTCACAGAAATAGAATGGGTAATAGAAAATGAAGGATGTAAACTAATTAAATCAGAAATTAAAGGCGAAACTCTAATTATCAAAACAGTGAAAAGAGTCGTAGAAGAATTTGACACTATCATTGAACTAGACAATCTAACATTAATTGGACACTCCAACAAAGGATGGAGAGATCAAACCTCATTACCAGAAAATCAAGAAGAAAACAAAAATAAAAAACAATCAGATGAACAACAACCACAATCTACATCAGAACAAATACCAAAACAAGGAAAAAGAACAATCATTATCCCACCAATCACATCCTCATCTAATGATAAAACATTTATGGCCCTAGATGATACAGCTCAAAAGGTAATAGAAGCATCACTAGAAAACGTAGATGAACTAACAAGAATAGAGAATGAGATCAATACACAATCGATAAACAATCAAGAAATTAAAACAAAATCAGAAAAACCTATCGAACCACCATCTCCATACAATACACCAATAAAACAACACGGCGAAACAAAGGGACTAACAACGGAAGAAAAACTTAGAGAGGCAAATGATATCTTCGACTTCACCAGCCCAAACACTGATGCAATAAGAAAAATAGAATTCCCACTTTCAATCCCTTCAAATCAATGGTTCTTCTCCTCTCCAATAAAACATATCATGAGTTTCAGCCCAACCTATGGTACACCATCGAAAATTATCGATTCACCAAGTAAATTGTTAAACACACCAAAAAAGAAACAACAAGACAAAACAAACAAGACCAACAAAACACCAGTCAAACCAAAATTGGGTGAATATGGACAAAAAAGCATAAAAACAAAAATGGATGAAGATATAGACAACTTCAACAAGGAAATTCTAAAACAAATCAATAAATCAAAAAACCCCACAAACACACAAGACCAACAACACAACGAACAAAGTAAAGATCAGTTAGAAGACAAAATAAACCAGAAACTTCAAAAGGTAGATAAAAATCTACCCCAAATAAAACTATAAAGAAAAACACAATAAGAATAGGTGTTTGGAACGTCCAAGGATCCAACACCATCCAATCTGCCAGCATAATAAACACCGTTTTAGACAACAACAAGCTGGACGCAGCACTTCTAACTGAAACAAATATAAAAACAAATAAAATTTACTCAATAAATCAACAATATAAAAACAAAATAACACACCACGCACCAATTGATAAAACAGGACAAGGGGTGTCACAAATCATCATCAACACCCGCAATAGAACTTCCTAAACATCTCAAAAAATACAATAATTCACTCAGTACTTTCTATAAATAAAAAAAAAAAAAAAAAAAAAAAAAAAAAAAAAAAAAACCCAAGTTAATCAGAAAAATAAAAAAGATAGAAAGAAAATAAAATGAAAATCACAAACAACACCACAAATATTAAGCAACACAAATGCCTACAAAAAATAAGCGAAATTGTGGATAAAACTCAATTAAAAAAAAAACAATTCAAATACGTCATAAACATCAATCACGAACCAGACGATAAAATAAAAAAAGATTTAGAAAAAAGTTTGGACAAAAAAGATGTTTTAATCAAAAAGACCCTGTAAAAAAAAAAAAAAAAATAAAATGAGATCTAGCATCTCAAGGAGAAGCAAATAATAATTGCGTTATCCAATTCAAAAAAAAAAAAAAACATTTTACATTAATAGGGATTTTTAAATGTGTTTACAATTTGTAATTATAATAGAACATTTTCGTTATAACCCAGATTTTTTCAAAGTTGGACCTAATGATCTTGAGGCTACGCTCTAACAACTGAGCCAATCTGACATGTTGATGTTTTTGAAAGAAAATTTGCAAAAAACCAGAGTCAAATAATCTTTTTTTTGGAAATGGATATTTATTTTTTATTATTATAAAAAATTTTCAAAAATTGACAGCTTTTTTTTATAAAAAGTCAAAATAAGGAAAAATAGTCATTTGTTTTTTTTTTTATTGAATTAAAAAAAGTTGATAATTTTAAATAAATGTTTAAAATATGTTTAAAATCATTTATGTGATATTATTAGAAAGGATTTTTAAAAATAAAAATGAAAAATTAAATTAATAGTTATTCGGTCAAATAATCTTTTTTATTGTGTGGTTGAAATTTTTTTAAATAATTTTTTATCAACTATTGGAAAAATGTGGTAGGGGTAAATATCGTTTTCATAAATTTCAGTCCTTTTTAAATTATTATCTGAAAAAATTCTAATCATTTCTAAATAATTTGGGTGTTTTAAAAGGGTTTTTTCATTGTTTTCAAAAAATTGGTAATTTGTACTATGAGTAAATATTAATAACTCTTTTTCTTTTTGTTCTTGTTGTTCTCCCTTTTCTTTTTCGTTTTCATTTTCATTTTCATTTTCATTTTGATTTTTATTTTCATTTTCATTTTCATTTTCATTTTCATTTTCATTTTCATTTTCATTTTCATTTTCATTTTTATTTTTATTTTCATTTTCATTTTCATTTTCATTTTTATTTTTATTTTTATTTTTATTTTTATTTTTATTTTTATTTTCTTGTAATAATGGAGGATAATTCTTTTCAAAAGTTGGTAAACCACGAATAATTAAAAATTTAATTGAATCTGGTAATGATTGAGAATATATTTTTTGAGTATATTTTCCACCCAACTCTAAAAGAGTTAAAGATTGTGGAAAGTAATCTTTTTTTAATATCTTATTAAAAGAAACACCAAAATATAATGATTTTAAATTATTTGGTAAAATTATAATTGGTTTTCTATATAAAATACTTGATTTTCGAGGATATAAAGCTTGAATATATTCTTTTTGTCTTTCAATTAATAAAGAACTATCGATTGAATTTGTTAAAGATGTTGAAAAATCACCACTAATATTATCAATTAATAAAATTTCAACAGTTGATGGTAATAATAAATCATTTGAAAGCATTCCATTAAATTCAACTTTTTTTAATTTTTTACAACAATCATCATCAGTTATAATCAAAGGTTTTGAAAAATTTTTACCAAATGATAAATTTGTTAAATTTGGTGGTAATTGGTCTTGGTAAACTATATCATTGAAATGTTCAACAAATTTTAATTTTTCAACTGATGATGGTAAATATTGTAATTGTTGAGTACTAAAACTATGAAATGATTTTAAACCAAATGAAATTGAACCTTCTTTAATAATAAATTTTGGTGAAAGTCTTAATGTTTTTAAACTACTTGGTAGCACACCTGGTTCAATGATTTGTGTTGATTCTCTATTATAATTTGAATCCAAATGACCAACTACAAAATAAAGTTTAACTAAATTTTTTGAAAATACACCAACTGATAATTTTTGGTTCCAAAGAAAATCAAATTTTAAAATTTTAACACTATCTGGAATCAATGGTTCACCAGTGTTGTCATCTAAAAGTTTTTGATTAAAAATATTTTTAAAAACTAATTTATTTAAAGATGATGGAATTGAACCAACTTTTAAAGGTAAATTAAAAGCTGGGTTCATTCTTAGTAAAGTTAATGAATTTGGTAATACATTTGGTTCAATTGATTGTTTAAATGTATGCCATTCACATGACTTTGTAAATTTTAAAGATTTCAATGAAGATGGTAATTGTTTTAATCCAATTGGTTTTGAAAAACATTCAGGTAATGTTAATTCTGTAATACTCGATGGTAAATCGCCAACTTTAAATTCTTGATCGAAATACCCATCATCATGAAATGATAATTTCGTTAGAGATTTTGGTAAACAGCCATTGCCATCGGTATTGCTTAATGGCGAATTAAATTGTTTATTAATTAATAATACCTCCAATGAGATTGTATTTGATAATAGAAATAAATCACCAGTTGGTTCTGAAATATTAACTCTACCACCACTACCTAAATAAAGTCTTTTCAAAGTTGATGGTAAACTACCAACTTTTAACTCTGAACATCCATTATGATGTAGTTCCTCCAATCCCATTGGTAATAAACCAATTGTAATCTCATTTAAATTTTTTTTACCCCAATCTAAAATTTTCAAACCATTTGGTAATTTATTGATTTTAAATTGAAATAAATTATCAAATTTTAAACTTGTTATTGAATTTGGTATTTTAATTAAACCATTTGTAAACATTGATTGTAACTCTAATTGATTATCGATATAAAATCTCTCACTATCATTTCTAATTAATAATTCATTAATATTATTTGGTAAATAATTAATTTGGTTAAATAATTTCATCATTTTTTCATAATCTTTTTCTTTTTTTTTAAATAAAATTTCAATTGATTTTTGATTTTTAAATCCATTATTACTTTTATTTAATAATTTAATATTATTATTACATGTTATAGTTTTTGTAAAATAATGTATTTTAATTATTTGAATAAATTTAATAATTTTTTTTTTTAAAAAAATATTTCTCCAAATTAAAAAAAACAATTTACTATTATCATTTTCATTCATTATTTCTATTTTTTAATTTTATTTTTATTTTAGTAGTGGGTGGTATGTGGGTTAAAAAATAAATAATTAAAAATAATTTTTCGAAAAAAAAAAAAAAAAAAAAAAAAAAAAAAAAAGATATTTTACTTTCACAAAAAAAAAACAAAAAAATTTCACACATTTTTTCTTTTATTTTATTTTTCAACTTATTACCAAACAAATTAAAAAAAAAAAAATGAATAATAATAATAATAATAATAATAATAATAATAATAATAATAATAATAATAATAATAATAATAATAATAATAATAATGAAGAAATTAAATTTAATTTAAATATAAATGAAGAAAAAGATGATGAGATTAAAGATTTATATAAAGTTATTGAATCATTAAAAAAAGAATTATTTGAAAAATATAAAGAAAATTTATTATTAAAAGAGAATTTAGACCAGGAAATAGAATTTAATAAAGTATTAAAATTTGGAATGTTTGAAAAAAATAAAGAATTTGAAATATTAGCTACTCAATTAGGAATTTTAAAATCTAAATATGGAAATAAAAAATGTGATATTGAAGTTATAATCATTAGTAGTGATGATGAAGATGATGATAATAAAAATAAAAACCAATTAAAAGATATAACCACTACCACTACCTCCTCCACCACCACCACCACTACTACTACCTCTACCACCACTACTAATAATAGCTCTTCTGAAAATAATTTCGATGATCAAAATAAAGAAGAAGTTGTTTTTTGTAAACCTTATAACCAAAGTGATAATGATGAAGATTCTAAAAATAATTCAAAAGATTTAGGTTATAATGAAAATAATATTGGTGGTGATGCAACAGTAGGAGAATATAACTCTTATGTTGTTAAAAAAGAAATGTAAAAATAAAAGGGTTCTAAGGTTGTGTGATCAAAAATTTTAATAAAAACAATTGTTTTTTTTTTTTTTTATTTTTATTTTATTTTTATTTTTTTTTATGGTTTGCAAACTCCCAAATATTCGAATTTTTGATATTTTTTATTTTTTTTTATTTTTTTTTTATTTTTTATTTTTTTTTGACCATACACATCAAACACCCCTACTGTTTTTTTTTTTTTTTTTTAATTTTTTAATTTTTACTTTTTTCTCTTTCTACCTTTCTCTTTTTAATTTTTTAATTTATTTATTAGTATTATAAATATATTTATATTTATATTGTATTTTTTTTTTTTTTTTAAAAATTTAATTTTTTTTTTTTTTTTAATTTAAAATGGGTAATAATAATGAAGATGGTTTAAATAATAACAATAACAATAACAATAATATTGAAAATAGAAAAGTTAAATTAAATAATACAGGTGATGAAATCCCATTTTCGATGGGTAATGCATCATCATCACCATCTGCACCTCCACCATACCAACCTTCAATACAACCACTATATCAACCACCAACACAAAATCAATTCTTACCACAATATCAACAACAACAACAACAACAGCAACAACATTACCAACCACAATATCAACCAATAAACAATATGAGTTATCAACCAATACAACAACAACAGCAACAACAAAGTAATTTCCCACCAACACAATATCAACCAAATAATATGAATTATATGGCATCACCACAACCATTATTACAACCTCAAATTATGACTATACAACCAACAACATTTTCAAATTCTCAAACTACAACTACAACAACTTTATCAAATCAACCACTTCAAACTTTATATATTCCAATTGATTCAGAATTTTATCCATCTTATACACCACAATTGTAAGTTTTTTATTATTTTTTTTTTAATTTTTTTTTTTTTAATTCTTTTTTTTTTATTTTTTTTTATTCCAAAATTATTTATTAATTAATTAATTTTAAAATAGTTTATATAAAAAAGATGATGAAAGAACTTATGGTATTGGTACATCATTAAAAGATTCATCATTTAATGAAATGATAAATAATAAAATTACAAATATATTTATAAAAACAAGAATGATACCACAAGTTAATGATGATTTATTGAATACAATTGTTAATTGTAAAAATTTAGAACATTTAAATTTATCAGGATGTGTTCAATTTAGTTCAACATTATTCTCTAAACAAATTTCAAGATTGAATCAATTGAAATCATTGAATTTAAATGGTTGTCAACAAATTACCAATGATAATCTTTGCAAGATATCAAATTCGTGTAAACATTTAGAAGAGATTCATTTGAATGGTTGTAATAGAGTCGATGATCAGGGTATAGTAGATTTGGTTAGTAAATGTAAAAAGATTAAAATCCTATCAATGAGTGGTTTAAATCTTTTAACCGATAGATCAATGACAATGATTTGTCAAAAATTACAAGATCTTCAATCACTTTGTATCAACCATATTCAATGGTTCACTGAGAAGTCTCTAATGTTGATTGGTAAAAAGTTTAAGAATTCCCTACGTTGTTTCTACGCTTATAATACATTGATCACTGATAGCGTACTCTCGGATATAGCAATCAATTGTTCATCACAATTATCGGTGATTAATGTCTCCAAATGTAAAAATATTACAAACACTTCAATAGCCACCATTGCGATCAATTGTGGTAAAATGCTAACTAAATTGTTTTTACAAAATATTGAATGTCTTTCAATTCATAGTATTTCATTGTTGGGTAAATACTGCACACAACTTACAACACTACGTTTGGATGGTTGCTTAAATCTAATGGATGATTCAATTCAATCATTACAACCATTGGAAAGGCTAAAGATTTTAAACCTTTCAAATCTACCAAAGATTAATGAAATCTCATTGATAAGAATTTTACCATCATTAAAAGACTTGGAGGAATTATATCTCTATGAGAATCCACGTTTCTCTGATTTAACCATTAAACAATTATCAATTAGCAATCCAAGAATCACTTCATTACGTGTTGATAAAACAGTGTTCGTATCAGATGCTTCAATTATACCATTTACCAATAGTGTCAGCTATTTAAGAGTTTTGAATCTATCTGGTTTACAATCGATTCATGACTCTAGTATTATGGCATTGGCTACCTCTCAAAAATTCATTCAAAAACTTTATCTATCAGGTTGTAAATCCATTGGCAATGATTCATTGTTTGCAATTACTGGTCATATGTCATCCTCTTTGGAAGTATTGAAAATTGATGATTCTCATCAATTCACAGAGGAGGCTCTATCATCAATTAGTCTATTAAAAGGTTTAAAAATTTTATCAATTTCTCATTGTGTCCATACAACTAATAATACCATTGATTTGATTGGCTATAATTGTAGAGAGTTGGAACAATTGTACATGTGTAAATTACCAATGGTCAATGATGCAGTACTACCAGCATTATTATCAAATCTTTGTAAATTAAAAATCCTTAGAATCGATGGTTGTGTAAATATGACCGATCGTTCATTGACTGGCATTCGTTTCCTCAATCGTTTATGTTTGGAAGTTTTCAATTGTTCCGATAGTAGAATTGGTTGTGGTGGTTTGTTAACAATTCTTCAACAATCTTCAATTCGTGAACTTTATGCATGGAATTGTGATTATATTACTGATGATATCTTAAAAACCATTGCAAACGATGCTTCATCCATTCAAATCCTACGTTTGGATGGTTGTAAAAATATTAGTGACAAAGGTGTACGTACATTAATTCAAAGATGTCCACTTTTACGTATTCTAAACATTTCCAATACAAAGAGTTCCGATGAAACCTTGCAAACCGTCGCTGGCTATTGCAAACGTTTAAAGAAACTCTATGCAAATAATTGTACTAAAATCACCTCGTCCGGTATTTCAGCGATCGCCTATCAATGTAATGAATTGACCATTTTGAATGCTTCACGTTGTGCAAATATTACCGATAATGCAATCATTGATATCTCTTTGAAATGTAAACTTTTGAAACGTTTAATACTAAACTATTGTCCAAAGATTACCAGTCAAGCAATCATCAGAGTATCAGTCGGTTGTCAAATGTTAAAAGAGATCTCTTTGAAAGGTTGTACCAATTTGGATGAAATGGGTGTTCTCTCACTTTCTACCTATTGCAAACGTTTACAATATATCGATTTCACTGATTGTCACTTGGTAACCGATCTATCGATACTTGGTATTGGTAGAGAATGTTTACTTTTGAAATCAGTCATTCTCACTGGTACCGCTGCTCAAGATAATGGTGTCATTGAAATTTGTGTACGTTCAAATGTAAATATTTTAACTTTAGATCTGGAAAGAACTAGAATTTCTGATCGTGCTGTTCAAATCATTGCTCAAATGTGTCCTGCTATTAAAAATTTAAATCTTTTAAATACCCAAATTACTCCTCAATCAATTGATTCTGTAAAACATACTTGTTTCCTTTTAACAAATTTACAATCTAAATAAAATTAAATTATTATTTTTTGAATATTTAAAAAAAAAAAAAAAAAAAAAAAAAAAAAAAAAAAAAAGAAATATTTTGAGGTAATATCTTTCGCAACAAAAAATAAACATATTACCTGTCCTGGGATTCGAACATGCGATCATTAATATTTTTCTTTTAAAAAGACTTGCTCGATGCAGGGATCGAACCTGCGACCGTGGCGTTATTAGCACCACGCTCTGCCGACTGAGCTAATCGAGCCTTTTATATTTTTTGATTAAAATTGGAAGATCAAGTTTTAAAAAAATATACAAATTCATACCAACTCCTGGCCAAAAAGAAATAATGACCAAAATTAATAGCAAACACCTTCCATTTAAAGAAATCAAAAAAATAATAAACATGAAAGGTAGAGATCTATTATGGAGATACACACTGAAAGCACTACCAAAAATATACAACATGCCATGCCAACAGTGTGGGGAAGATGAGACTTCAGAACATATATTCTTCAACTGCAAAGCCCACATCAAAAACACACAAGAAATCTTCAACTACACCCTAACTAAGTGTGGACACACCACTCACACCTGGAATGTGAAGATTTTAAACCATCTACAAATTGCACTAGTAGCCAATTTAATAGCTATTATATTCGAAAAAATCTGGCACAAAAGAAATAAACTCATTCACGATGAAAAAGAAATAATAATTCACAGACAACAAGTAATACGTGAACTAATTAAAACACAAATAGCTGCATGGGACAGGACACAAGCGGTTATAAACAAAACATTAAGAATCAAATCAAAGCAACGGCCAGAAGAACAAAATAAATTAGACTCACTAATCTCGCTAAAGCTATTACAATTTAGCAGACAATGGAACTCACCTCTTCACGCAATAGAACTTCCTAAACATCTCAAAAAATACAATAATTCACTCAGTACTTTCTATAAATAAATAAATAAAAAAAAAAAAAAAAAAAAAAAAAAAAAAAAAAAAAAAACCTGGGAACCCAAGTTAATCAAAAAATTTCCAGATTTTTAACTTTTTAAAGAAAATTAAAAAAATTAGAAGGAAATTAAATTGAAATTCACAACCACCCCCACAAATATTAAGCACCACAAATGCCTACAAAAAATAAGCGAAATTGGGGATAAAACTCAATTAAAAAAAAAACAATTCAAATACGTCATAAACATCAATTCCGGACCCAGACGATAAAAAAAAAAAAAATTTTAAAAAAAGTTGGGACAAAAAAAATGTTTTTATCAAAAGGAAAAAACCCATTTAAAATTTGGCCCCAAAAAAAAAAAAAAAAAAAAAAAAAAAAAAAAAAAAAAAAAAAAAAAAAAAAGGTTAACCAACCCCTCTTTTAGAGACCCTGTAAAAAAAAAAAAAAAAAACTCATTTAAGATTTTAATTTCAAAAAAAAAAAAATAAAAAATAAAAAAATGAAGATCAAGGCAATGAAAAAGCGACAAAAAAAAAAAACGATAAAAAAAAAAACTACAAAAACATTTAGCATCTATAAGTCATTTAAAAAAAAAAAAAAAAAAAACTCATTTAAGATTTTATTAAAATTTAATATCTGTTTCTTCCAACTCTGTGAAATTTTTTTTATCTTTAAATATTTTTCTATAATTAAAATATTTTTTCTGGAAAATTTTGGATTTTGAGCATCCTCCTTATTTTCACCATTAATATCATTGCCACTACTATTACTACTACTATTACTACTACTAATACTACCATTATTAATACACACGCTAACACCATCTAAAGGTGTTGGATTATAAAATCCACTCCAATGAACATTGTTTTGAACAACTGATAATTCCAGATTATTATTATTATATTGGTCACAATAGATGTCTGATGGATAACATTCGACCATATAGTCAGAATCTGCAACAATGTCACATTCTATTTGATTTACTTTAATAGTTAGATCATTTCGAAAAATTTCACTACCAAACCAACCATTTAGTATAAATAGATTACCAAGAGCACCTCATTTAATTTCTTGTGAGGTAACCATAGTATTAGGTATCTTACAATTTGAAGCAGTCCATTGAATAGTACAATTACATTGACCAAATAAATAATCACAAATTCCACCATTACTACAACCTAATCCTTCATTACATAGTCTACCACTACAATCATCGAATATTCTATTTTCATTACATTCGCATTTACCATTAATATTATTACAAATACCACCATCATTATTACTACAATCTGATGAGCATTTCAATGGTTTTTGTTCACATTGATAACCTCTCCTTTCATTTGAAAAACAACCACAAACTCCACTCTCTTTATTATATACACCTCCATTTTTTATATTACACACTGGAACTGGACAATTAAAATTTCATTCAATTTGAAATTAAAACTATTTGAATGGGATAGAACATTTAAGAAGAATGGAAATAAAAAATTCTCAAATAGATCTTACGTGGAAGATAATGAATAAGTTGGAAAAGTTTATCCACGAATTCACAACTGATGAAAACTTATGTACTGAACATTTAACCCTTTATTGCTCTTTCAATACTAATTGTTTAAATTCAAACAATACATATATATATAATACTTAAATAAAAATAAATGTAAATAGGACACATCTTAGCTTGGGATGAGTCATTAAAAAAAAAAAAAACTTTTAAAATACAAAAATCTCAAAGAGAAGCAACTAATAATTGCGTTATCCAATTCAAAAAAAAAAAAAAAAAAAAGCATTTTAAAATACAAATTGAGATCCAATTCAAATAAAAAGGTTTTAAAATACTAAATGGATCAAGAGAAACAGATCAGCTGAGTTATCCAATTCGAAAAAAAAAGTTAAAAAATACTTTTTTTTTAATGATTTTGTTAGGGCAATGTTTAATTCCAACAGGTAAAGTTAAAGCAGAAGCATTAAGAAGGTAAATCTAAAGGATCAAAAAATTTTTTTTTGGTATTTTTGGTGACAAAAGATTTAAACCATTGTGATAATATTGGTTGTGCATTTAGTTTTGGAATGATTGTTAAGATCGCAGCCATGAATCAAATTATCACCAAAATTCACCTAACTATAGAACGTATTGATAACTTAAATGAAAATAATGGAGGTCTTTTAAAATGTATTTAGAGTTGAAACCATTGGTGAGAGGTCCTCTTGAAAATATGACAACCACTCATGCAACATAAAGTTCCAAATGTTAAATAAGAAAAATCCGGTCATATTTAAATACAATCAAGTTATGGCTGTCCGCAATGCAAAAAAATCAAAATATTGGAAAATAGTTTCCACTACCGGCGAAATAAGAGTTTGAGACTTACTTCGAGGTTTCATTCACCTTCTCAAGCCCGGTTGTGATGCTAAAAATGCTTCTTTGTCCAACGCTGGTCATTTTGGATTAAAATTTTATTATGTACTTCAAAGGAAACACCGGAAAAAAGTATATTCTAATTGTAGATAAAATTTAAAAATAAATATGAATTCATTTTAATTAATTTTTTTTTTGAATGGATAAATAAAAATCTTTTTTTTTTTTTGAATTGGATAACGCAATAATTTTTTTTTTTTTTTTTTTTTTTTGGTTTTTTTTTTTTTTTTTTTTGGTTACGTAAAATGATAAATAAAAATCTAGATTCCGTTATTTTTGAAAAAATGTAATAAAGCTTGTTAGCTTTATAAATATATAATTAATAATTATATAATTGAATAATACTTTGTTATCTTTATTTAATATTAGTTTATATTTATAATATTCAATATTGTTTATAAAATTATTCTTTAGTATTTATATTATTTATAATGAGTTGACAGTATTATTATTATTATTATTATATTATTTAAATGTGTGTCAACTATAATTAGTAATGTAATATGCATATTTAATATCTATTAATTTTATAGAGTAACTTTATTACATATCCCCCCCTTTTAGTTGAAAAAAATTTTTCAATCTTTTAATATAAAACACATCATGATTTTTAATATTATCCAATACTAATTTGAATTTTAAATCGCTAACTCTCTCGTGTACTTTGAAAAGACCTTCCCAAGATTTATTGAGCTTTACTGGACCAACAGTGGATTGTAAATAGACATAATCTCCTACTTGAATATTTGAACGAGAAACTTTTTTATTAATTTGTGATAATTGGTCTTTACCAAGATTATCCTTAATGAGACAAGGACGTTTGAGGTTATTATTTACAATTTGGGCGAAATTATGAGCAAAATCTAATCTTGATAAATTTGTACATGGATTTCTTATTAATGGTTGAATTGAGGTTATTTGTGATTTAATTATTGAATTCTCTGTTTGATTTAATGATATTGATTTTAATGGTAAATTCGATGTTATTGGTGAATCTATTGGTTCTTGGAATAAGAATTCTGGAATATCGTAATCTATTGGTAGTTGTTCTTCAATAGTTGGATACGATTTGATTGATAGTATATGATGAGAATTAAAATTTTCAATTAAATGATCAGTATCTGTTAATAATTCTGATTTTGATGATTTATTATTATTATTATTATTATTATTATTTGAATAATCAGATACTGTTTTAAATATAGTTTGTATACATGGTTGGGTTTCTTTAGATATTAATTTGGTACCAACATTGAATTCAAGATTCTTAATGATCATTTCTTTAAAATCAATGACTAAATTTAATCCAATTATTGTATCAATGCCAAATATACAATCAATTGATGTATCATTATCTTTAACAACATTAACTTTAACTCTAGCGAATGCTTTACCTAATTTAATTGTTGTGTTACTTATTCCAATGATTTTGATTTGATTATTTGATGCTGATTTAACAGAATATTGTTCATTTTCAATCTTTAATTTTAACTTTTTAGCAATACTTTCCCAAACAATAGTAAGTGATGAACCAGTATCAATCAAACCTCTAACATTTTTATTATTTATTAATAAAGCTGCATTCATACTATCTATTCCAATTGAATTAATTGTACTATTATTGACCATTGTAATTGAATTAGTTCTATTATTGTAATTGTTATTATTATTTTTATCTTTTGACCAACACTCTTGAATTACATGACCTTTCTTTTTGCAATATTTACAAAATTTTGTGATTGAATTTACTTGATTTTGTGGTGCTTTATAAGGGGATGATTGTGGTGACATTTGTGGTGATCGATTATAATATTGATTTTTAAAAATTGGTGTTGAAATTTCTTCAGATTCAATTGATTGTTGTTCGTTTTGAGATGTAACATATTGAGGGGATGTTGCAGAATAACCAGAACCCGAACCTAGATATCTTTGATTACCAAATTCTTGCAACGTCTTTGCAACTAATTGACCAGTGTACATTGATCTACCTTTGATACGAATTGAACCATCTTCACAAGACTTTGCAATATCTATTGCTCTTTTTAATGATTTTGGTGCACATTTTGTAATTTTAATACCCAATTCAGTACCAACAGCTGAATAAAACAATTGTATTTTAAACTTTTCTGAAATATCAACTGCTGAACATTTTGATAGAAATTTACCAATTAATATATCTAATGTATTGTATTTATATTCTCCCAACTTG
>NC_007091.3:284111-296611 GCF_000004695.1 Dictyostelium discoideum AX4
ATATAAAAAGCGTATGTGGTCTAGTGGTATGATGCATCCCTGCCACGGATGCGAACTGGGTTCGATTCCCAGCATACGCATAATTTTCCATTTGTTCAATTTGTTCGATTATAGAACGTAGGTTCAATTCCCTAAAAAATCATGAGTCTGTATTTATATACAGAGTTGCACATCTCTAGAAAAACAATTTTATTTTTAATAATATAAAAAAACCTCTCAAACAAAGTCAAACCAGTAAAAAAAAAACCAAAAACAATCAAACAACCCAAACACTATTCAAAAATCAATTAAAAAAACAAATAATCAACAAACCATAATAAATGGAAACAATGTGGGTAGTTCAAACATTCCACTACAAAAATCCAGCCAAATTCCAATTTAAAAAAAAAAAATTTAAGAAAAAAGATACAATCGAGTTTTTTTTTTTTTTTTTTTAGTAATAAATTAAATAATTTTATTTTATTTTTATTTTATTTTTTTTTATTTTTTATCTTTTCATATGATTAATAAATCTTAAAGCTAAATAACCAAGAAAAGTGTAAGCGCAGAAATAACCACCAAGGATTATTAAATTATAAAATTGACGATCGTAAGCGTCGTTCATACCATATTGCAAAAGCATAGTATCACCACTTTGAATGGCACAATATTTTTTAGTGAAATTTGTTCCGGCAATAGGAATTATACTATATTGATCTTCTTCACAAAAAAAAGGTTCACCTTTAAGTTCAGTGATACTTAGAGTTTCCAAGCCATATTTAGAAAAGACCAAATAATGCATCCAAATCCAACCTCTTGGAATATTGTTTACTGGAATGAAGAAACCACCGAAAAGACCCAAGAAATTCAAGCCAACACCAGAGACCAAAATCGCAATTGGAATGGTAGGTAGAGTGAGTGCGAATAAAGTTGCCAAACTATCGTAACACATGATAACCAAAAGATAAACACTGAGAGAGAAGAAAAACTTCCAACCATGATCGCCCAATGTTAATCCAGTTAAAAAGAACATTGGTATCCAATAGGAGAAAGCAGTTAAAACCATCATTGGTAAATCAGTGATAACACTTGCCAAAATATAAAGATGGGCTGGATAAGTACCAGCTGATGATTCTCTGTAATAGACTGAACGATCTTCGACGATGGTTGGTACTTTACCAATGGAAGCCATACCACCAAAGAGGAAACCCAAGAAAACCAAAGCGATTCTATTACGTGCACCAGTTTGATCATTATCCAATCTAAGAAAGAGAGTACCAATTACAATTGCAGGAATGAATGAACGTAAGAATCTAAGTAGAATAGTTTGTGGACGACGAACATGATTTAACCAACCTCTTTTAACCAAACTATGAAGTTGAGCTGTTGCAGGAGCAGAGTATTTACCTTTATATTTTGGAACGTCAACACCCTCTGGTACGATAGTTTTTGATTCCAATCTTTGAATTGAATTTGAATAATGAATGGATGATTTAAAGTAATCACTTGCACTTTGACCTGTTGATGGTGGATGTTCAGCGATTTCCAAAATGAAATCAGCTGGATTTCTACCATGTTCATATTGATAACCTGCACTTGTGAAATGTTGAATAACGGTTGAACTATTGTCACCAGTATCACCAAAATAAATTACTTTACCCTTGTCCAAGAGTAAAAGTTGATCGAATTTCTCAAAGATTTCTTGTGATGGTTGATGAATTGTACAAACTACAGTTCTACCAGATTCTGCAATCTTTTTAACACAATTCATAACTTTTAAAGCGGCTGAAGAATCTAAACCAGAGGTAGGTTCATCAAGGAAAATCAAATGAGGATCTGAAGCCAACTCAATACCAATACTAACTTTTTTACGATTTGCCAATGAAATACCCAATGTTGGATTTGGACCAATGGTTGTATTTTGCATTTTAGTTAGAGAGAGAACTGATAAAATCTCATCGATTAATTTAACTCTATCCTTTTGAAGATAAGATGATGGTAAACGACAATTTGCACTAAATTCAATTGCTTCACGAACTGTTAAATTTGCAGAAAGAATATCTTGTTGTTCAACATAACCAGTGAAACGAGTGATATTCATATCCTTTACCAACTGACCATTGATTCTAATGTCACCAGTGATTGTACCAACATTTTTTCTCTTTGCCAATACATCCATTAATGTTGATTTACCAGCACCTGAAGGACCCATTAAAGCGCACATACCTGGAACAATGAAACCATTTACATCCTTTAGTAACTCTAAGGTTACTTTTTCCTTTTTACCAGTTTCTTTATTATCTTTAACAGAGGGTACAACATAATTTAAATTTTGAAAAGTCATATAACAACCATTCCATTTATGTTTAACCTCTTTATCCTTTTTATCTTTTTTCTCTTTCTTTTTCTTTAATTTAATTTGTCTTGGTGGTTTTTTATTTTCAAATCTAATATATTTAACNCCTAAAAAGAAGATGAAAAAGAATGTACAAACGAAACCTAAAATGATTACAATATCAACCCAACGCATATAAGAATTATCAGAGAAACCAAATTGATTTAAAAAATCACTACCAGTACTATATTGACAAATTTGATTACCTTGATAACCACCATCGGCATACGATACATTTAATAGAGGATAATTTGATGGTGGAATCTTTTCCATTGGTGAACAATGAAATTCCAAACCATACAATTCATTCGATGATACCATATCGATTACATATCTCAATGGTGATAATGCATTTAACCAAATCCACCAACCTGGAATTTGTAAACGACTAATCATATAACCTGACATAATCATAAATAATACAACTATCGCTGGACAAATTAAACTTGCCAATAATTGAGCCGATGTGAAAGCTGATGTAACTTGAAAAATACCTTGAGCAATTAAATTGGTCAATGCCATACCCAATATGAAAACTATGAAATTATCAACACGTGCTTGAAAACCTGCAATCCAATAACAACAACTTGAAAATAATATTGCCTCTATCAATGAGATTGGAATTTTAGTGATTACCAATGATAAAAAGTATGGGAAATTTCTATAATACTTTGAGTCCTTTTGGTCATCGAAAATGCCTCTTAATGTGAAAAACTCTTCAACACTACCAATCGTTGTCCAAATATGTAATACCATTGCAAAGTAAACTAATCCAAATCTATTTCTAGCATCAGCTTGTGTGAACCCCATCTTAACAAATAATGATCCGATTACACAACCCATAAAAATGGCTTGAAAGAAACGTACTGCATATTGCATTTTCATAATTTTCATAACTTTAATATGACGTGCCAATAAATGTTTTAATTCATAACGTACTGATGATTTACCATTATCACCAGTTTCTAATTTCTTTATTAAATGATCTGAAACTTTAATATCACTTGGTATTAATTGTTGCATTGATTGTATTGTTTTTTGATTTAATTCAGATTCTTTAAATAATTTAACCAAATCCATCTTTTCAACATTTCCACTATCTGCACCACCTAATAATAAACTTTTGCTTTCGTCATCACCACCATCTTTTGATGATAATTCAATTTTATCAGTTATCATATATTTTGAAGGTTCAACTGAAACCTCTTGCATAAATTCTGCCAATGGTTGGTTTGGTAATGGTGCTAATCCAATCGATGAGAAATAAGGTAATAAATTATTTAATTCTCCAAAGTAAATTAAATTACCACCTTCACCTAAAATTAAAATGTCATCGAATAAATTGGTTAATTCAACCGATGGTTGTAATAATGATACCATAACCGATGCTTTTGCCTCTTTGGCAATGGTTTTAACTTTTGATATTACATTATAGGATGTTGCTGAATCCAAGCCTGTCGAAGGTTCATCCATTAATATTAAATTTGGTGATCTTTTTGTAAATTCATTAGCAATTGTAACTCTTCTCTTTTGACCACCTGAAATACCTCTAAAAAATTGATTACCAATGATAGTATTTGATGTATGTGAAAGTCCAAGTTGATCCAATACCAAATCGACACGTTCACTTTGTTCCTCTTGTGATACATTCTCTCCCATATTACATTTTGCACTAAATTCCAATGTCTCTCTAACTGTCAACAATGCAATATGTCTATCATCTTGTGAAACGAAAATTGTATCACGTTGATGAGTCGTCTCATCAACTTCATGATTATTAAATTTTAATTCACCTTCAATTTTACCTTTACCTAATCTATTACCTAAAACCTTTAATAATAAACTTTTACCTGCTCCTGGTATACCCATTAATAATATCATACGACCAGGCTTTTTTTTTATTTTAATAATAAAAAAATTAAAAAAAAAAAAAATAAAAAAAAAAAAAATAAAAAAAAATATTAGTATATTAATTTTGTTTAGAGAAAAAAAAAAATAATAATAAAAATAAAAATAAAAAAAAATAAAAAAAACTTACTTTCATTGTAAATGAAATATTATTTAATAAATATAATTTACTAAGTTCTTCACTTTCACCTTTTTTAATACTTTTTGGAATATAATATGATATGTTGTTTGCAGAAACAAACATACCAGTTTTATTTTGAGTTACACGTTGTTTAATATGATTTGAAAGATCATAATTTATATCAATTTCAATTGAATCTATATGACTACTAGATGCTGGTGTTGGGTTTTGATATATTATTTTATTATTATCGTCATCATTATTATTAATATCGTTGTTATTATTATTATTATTATTATTATTATTATTATTATTATTATTATTATTATTATTATTATTATTATTATTATTATTATTATTATTATAATTATCTGGTGCTTTTTCTTGGAGTTCAATATTATTTTTATCTTCCATTTTTATTTTTATTTTTTAATTTAAAAAAAAAAAGAAAAAAATAATATCCTTTTTAAATTAAAAAAAAAAAAAAAAAGAAAGAAATAACACAAAAAATATTTTTTTTTTTTTTTTGTTTTTTTTTTTTTGTTTTTTTTTTTTAATTTATTTTTTTTTTTTTGAATTCCAGATTTTAGGAGAAGGAGAGATTAAAAAAATAAAATAAAAAAAATAAAATAAAATAAGATTAAGGAAGTTGGAAGTCTAATTAAGTTGGAGTAAAAAAATTATTTTATTTTAACCTTTTTTTTTTTTTTTTTTTTTTTTTTTTTTTTGGAGTTTGTCTTTGATTGTTCGTTATTTTTATTTTTATTTTTATTTTTTATTTTTTATGGAACAATTGAAACAAAAAAACAAAAAAAAAAAAAAATTTTATAGTTTTTAGGAAATGGTTGAAAAAAAAAAAAATAAAATAAAAAATAAAAAAAAAAATAAAAAAAAATTCTTTTTTTTTTTTATTTTTTTTTTGTAAAGGTTGTATGGTTCTCTTCCATTTGCTTTTTTACCAGTCTATTAATAATTTTTACAAGATTTCATAAGGTGTGAAAGAATTCCTCGCGATTGTCACACCACGAAATTTTGATTTTTTTTTTTTATTTTTAATTTTTATTTTTTTTGTTTTTTTGTTAAAGATCAGATTTTTACATTTCTATTGCGAAAAAAAGAAAATGAAAAAAAAAATAAAAATTCAAAAAAAAAAAAAACGTACCCACGTGTTTATTAAAAAAAATTAATGAGTCATGACAGAAGAAAAAAAAAAAAAAAAACGTTATTTATGATTTGAAAATAAACTTCTTTTTATAGAAAATACTTTTGGTATGTTCATTAGTATTTTTTTCTTTTTTTCTTTTATTTTTTTCATATATTATTATTTTTTATAAAAAAAAAAAAAAAATCATTAATTTTTTTTTTTTTTTTTTTTTTTTTTTTTTTTTTTTTTTTTTTTTTTTTTTTGGGGAAAAAACAAAAATGTTCCCCCCGCCTTTAAAAAAAAAAAAATTAAAAATTCCAGGTCCCAAAATTCTTTTTTAAGCCACCTAAAAAAAATCCAAACGGTTTTTTTATTTTTTTTTTAATAAAAAAAAAAAGGGGGCCCCCCGGGGTTTGTTACTTTAAAAAGGGAACGTTATTCCAAAAGGGTGTTTTTTTTTTTTTTCCCACCAACGTTTAAAATTTTTTTTAAAAAAAAAAAAAAAAGTAATAATAACGTTGCGGGAAAAATAAAAAAAAAAAAAAAAGTAATTATAACGTTGCGGAAAAAAAAAAAAAAAATTAAAACGTTGGTATTTATTTCTTTTAATCATTTTTAAACTCCAATACTAATTTATTATTCCCATCATTTCTAATTCCACAATTATCATATATTATTAGTAATACAGTTTTTTCATTTTAGTTACTTGCATGTATGTAAATTTTAATTCCACTTCAAAATTGGTAATTACCAATAAATTAAAAAAATAATAATAATAATAATTATTAAAAGATAAATAAAAAAAAAAAAAAAAAAAAAAAATGAATTATTATTATTATTTTAAATCAAATAATTGTTTTTATATTTTTAAATAAACGAGTTTATTTTTATTTATTTATATTTACAATATATTAATTTTTTCCCCAAAGTTAATTCCTTTTTTTTTTTTTTTCAATTTATCAATATAATTGATAATCTTTATTAAAAGTATTACCAAATAATGATCTATCAATTGAATTATATAAATTTCTAACTTCAACATTTGGAATTCCATAAATTGAATCGATTCTCCAAATGGCACAACCTAACAAACCAGTTTCAGCCAATTTATAATAAGTTGACTTTGCATTATCATATTGAATTTGATAAATATCACCATTTTGATCTAATTGATAATTTAAATAGGGAGTTCTAGAATTTATATTCCAAAGTTCCATTGAAGTTTTATAACCACTACCCAAACCATTCTTATATTGAATTATATCTTTATAATAAACTTTTCTTTTTGAATTTAAATCAATTTTACATGAACTTAAAAATATATTGTAAGGTTCATTATTATTATTATTATTATTATTATTACATTTAAATTGATAACCATACCATGGTATTGATAATATCAATTTATTAGGATCAATTAATTTTTGAGTTATCCAATATTTATAGATTTCATTTCTAACGACAACTCCATCTGAATTTGGTCTTGCCAAATCGAATGATGAGTCTAGGTCATAGGCATTCACCATAATGAAATCACAATTTGTTGAAATTGATTTAACATCATAGTTTCCAATTTTTAATGGTAATGAAACTGAGAAATGTGACGATACAATATTTCTTTTTAATGCTTGGCTAAATTTAAAAATTTTTAATTTATAATTTATATCAACTGGAAATTTAAAATATAATGATGCACCATCAGCTTCAACTTCTTTAATTTGATTAATTATTACATCTATTGAAGTTTCCATAACCTCTATTGATTTATAACCTTGAATTTCATTATAGGATACCATTAATGAAACCAAAACTTGATTTGAATGAGCTATTTTTATAATTTCTTTTAAATTTTTTAAATCTCTTGGAATTAATAATATATCAATTGATTCCCATATAATTGATCCAGCATATTTATCTTTATTATTAAAATCATTAAATCCATTATAATTACTATTATTATAATAATTTAAATCATCACTTAAACTATAACCAATTATTAATTTTTTATTTTTATTATTATTTTTAAATAATTTATTTAAATTATTATTATTATTATTATTATTATTTATATTGATATTATAGTTTAAAATTAAATTTGATGAAGAATTTATATCTGTATCAACCACATTGGAACTTTGAACTTTTATTTTTTTTTCATTTATAAAATTAATTATACAAATATATATTATAAATAAATTTATTATTTTTTTTTTAAAAATTGATTTCATTATTTATATATTATTTTATTTTATTTTTTTATTTTTATTTTTTTTTTTTTTTCCCAAAGAATAACAAGGAAAAAAAAAAAAAATAAATAAAGGAGTGTTGATTGTATAGTAAAATTTGATAACAGTTGTTTTTTAATGATAGAAAATTAAGACTAAAGGATACCAAATAAAAAAAATAAACAAAAAAAAAAAAAAAAAAAAAAAGAAAAAAGTAGAAAAATTAAAAATAGAAAAGAAAAGAAAAAAAAAAAAAAAAAAAAAAAAATTGTATATTAATTATAAACCACACCAGTGTGTGTGAAAATTTTAAGTTGTTTTTTGTTGTTATTTTAAAGGAAAACATCTACTGTGTTAATTATAATAAAAAAATGTTTTAAAATAAATTTTTAAAATATAAATAAATTATCAGGTTAAAAAAAAAAAAAAAAAAAAACCCAACCAAACAAATATTGGTGGTTTGTTGCACCATCGACGTTCAAAATCATCGATAAGTTTCAAGTGCGATTGTCGCAAGATTAGGTCTGAATTCCCACTTCAGATTTTTTGTTTTTACACTCGATAACTTTTTTTTATTTTTTTTTTTTTTTTTTAATATACTTTTTTTTTTTTAATATTTTTTTAATTTTTTTAATTTTTGTTTAATTTTTTTTTTTTTTAAAAATATTTATTTATAACTTTTTTTGTTTTCACCCACACCCAAAATAACCTATTTCCGTAATTTAAAATTACAACATTCATTAATTTTTTTTTTTTTTTAATTATTTTTAATTTTAATTTTAATTTTTATTTTTTATCACTTCCAAAAAAAAAAAAAAAATAAACAAAAAAAATTTAAAAATTAATAAATTAATAAATATATATAAAAATAAATAAGCAAATAAAATTAAATAAAATAAAATAAAAAAAATAAATGATCAATAATATAATAAAAAAATTAAAAATAATAAAAATAATAATAATTTTAATATTTTTAATAAATTTTATAAAATGCGAAGATATAAATATTAATACTAATAATACTAATACTAATAATACTAATAATAATAATACTAATAATAATAATACAATAATAATAAATGATGGACCATTATGTCCAAGTAAACCATTATGTCCATGCATTTGTGAAGAATGTGGACCACCAATTGGTAGAAAAAATTCAAAACAAATTTTTATATATGTAGCAGGTAATAAACAATCAAATTATACATATTTTGAAAAGGATCCATCAGTTAAGTGGGAAGAAATCGATACATTGGCATTGTATTCTAATAAATTCGATAAGAGGATAACATGTCTAGCACATAGAAATAATGTGAAGGTTGTATTTACAATTGAAGAGGGTAGCGTTTTCGATGATTTTAAATATTTGAAAGTCAATGGCAACTATTGGGATGGCTATATAAACACAACTAGATTGGTTAACACTCTTTTAGAAAACAATGTCGATGGCTATAGCCTAGATTTCGAATATGGTAATAGACACGGCAAAGATTTAGAATTTTCAAATACTTTGAAAACACTATACACAAAATTAAAATCCGTCAATGAAAACTACCAACTAACATCAGCATTCAGCGGCTACTATAGCGACGTATTGAAAAACCAAATTCAATTGGTTGCTGATAATTTAGATTATATAATTATTATGGGCTATGATTTTATAAATACTAAAATTGGTACCAATATAACTAATAGTGCCAATTCACCTATTGGGTTGAGGAAAATAGTTAAGAGTTGGTGGATGGACCCGTTAGAAAAAAAAGATAGTGCTAAGATTGTTCTGGCCGTTCCGTGGTATGGGCAGATTGCAAAATGTGATTTGACGTATGAACAGAGGGCAAATGCGGCTACGATTTTCCAAGCAGATTGTATTATTGATAATCGTACGAGTGTTGTACAAAAACCAATTAGAGAAATACTTGCGTTGTTAAATAATGATTATTTAATATTTGATATTAATAATAATAATGAAAATATTATTAATAATAAAATAATAAATAATACAATTAAATATTCATCTGGTATACTTTGGACTAGTAATACTCAAACTGTGTTTTCAAGATATCGTGATACAAATGGTGATATCTATCAATTCAATTATGATTCTCCATTTTCAATTTACTCAAAATTAAGATCACTTGGTATTGGTGGTGCTGGCGTTTGGAGTTTAGATAAAATTATTGGTTTACCAAAACCAATTATTGATGCATTTTATTTCGCATTTAGTAGACAAGTTATTGGTGATACTTATATTGAAATTAATTAAAAATTAATAATAAAAAAAAAAAAAAAAATTTTGTACAAATAAAATTTAATTTTTTTTTTTATTTTTTTTTTTCATATAAAAAAAACACAATCTATATATGAAAAATAAATTGATTTATTTTATATTAAATTATTAAAATTTGAAAATTTCTTATTTTATAATTGATTTAATCAATTTTTTATAATAGAGTGCAAAAAAAATATTAAAAAATAAGTAATTGCCTAATTAATATATAATAAAATTTAAATATTTTTTTTTTTTTTATTTAATATTTAAATTTGTTTCTTTTTCATTTAAATAATAAAAAATTAATTTTATTTTAATATTTTTTATTTAAATTTTAATATTTTAAATTATAAAATAATTCTTTTTTTTTTTTTTTTTTTTTTTTTTTTTTTTTTTTGGGAAATTAAAAAATAAAAAAATAAAAAATTGTTTATAGAAAAAAAAAAAAATGGTGGAAATTGATATTTTACAATTAATTTAAAATTATAATTATTTTTTTATACTAAAATATATTATAAATATAAGTCCAACCAATGAAAACACTCCTAAAACTAATGCCAATACTATCATAGTTGGTGATTTTAAAAATTTTGGATTTAATTCTACAAGTTCGAATTTCTTTTTTTTTTTATTTTAAAAAATTAATAAAGAATTACCTTTTCGTTATTTTATTTTTTATTTTTTTTTTTTTAATTATTAAATAAATAAAATAATTAAAAAATTAATAAAGAATTACCTTTTCGTTTTGTATATTAATTATATGTTCATTTATATTGCCATTATTATTATTATTAATAATATTATTACTGTTATCGATTTCGTCAGTAATTATACTCTCTATTTCTTTTATATTTTTATTTTCTATTTCCATCAAATTTACACCTTTTTTTTTATTAAAAAAAAATTTTATGATTATTAATTATTTTTTTTTTTTTTTTAATTTTTTAACATAAATATTAAAATTAAAAAATATTATAAAATATTAATCAGAAAAAAGAAATAAAAAAAATAATAAAGGATGTATAAAAAAGTCTAAAATTAGAATATTTTAAACCCTGGATTCATTTTTTTTTTTGTTAATTAAAAAAAAAAAAAAAAAATCTCTAATTAAGATTTGATCAAAAAAGAAATATGTTTTTTGATTAAGATTTAATTAAAAAAAAAAAAGAAATATGTTTTTTTTTATTGTTTTTTTTTTTTTTTTTTTTAATTAATAAATTTAAATTATTTATTTTATTTCTTTGATTGTTTTTCTTGTTTTTTTGCAGTTGGTTTTGGATTGACTGGAGCAGCAACTTTTTCAACTTTTTTGAATGGATAAAGAGCAGCACCAGCTGGTTTAATTGGACCAGATGGAATATAGATTAAAATGTATGGTTTAACACCATCACCAACTTGATCAACATTAAAGAAACCTCTTCTCTCAAATTGAATTTTATCGTTAAGTTTGAGAGTAAGGATATTTTCATCAGTGAAAGCTTCAATTTCAAATTTGGAGTTTTTATTGGTGAAAGTATCGAGATCATCACCATCTTCTAATTTTGGTTTAGTGATGATATAATCGTAATCTTGGAGGACAACTGTGACAGTGTCAGCACAATCAGATGATAACCAACTGAGTTTTTTATCGGTCTTCTTTACATCACCTTCCAAGTGGAGTTTACCAGTCATGGATACAACATCACCATTTTCGTTACGTTGTAAAGTTTCAACGATGGCATTACCCCAATTCATGAGAGTAACTTCTTCACCCTCTTTAATTTGATTACAATCATCACCTTCAAGGAGGAGATTATTACTGAATGTAACTTTTTTAGTACCCATTGATGGGTCCTTTGCATATTTGAGACAATCCTTGACCTCTGGTAAGGTTGGACCATTGGAAAGAGTGAATTTAACGGCGGTTGCTTTAGCGATAGCGGTATAACGTGGACAAGTTGGTTCGAGTACAGCTTTGTTTCCAACGAATAATTTACCCAAATCTAAAGTGGTATTTGCTGCAGAAGCACCTTGTGAAAGGATGAATTCTTTCAAGGCTGCAACGGTGAGACCACGACGAGTAATACCTTGAAGAGTTGGTAAACGTGGATCAGTCCAACCACTAACGAGACCAGTGTCTACAAAATGTTGAAGTTTTCTCTTTGACAATAAAACATTGAAGAAACTTAAACGACTGTAATCGGAAATGTATGGTTTATTTTCGAGATGTAAGATTTCGAGGTAATGATTGTAGAGGTTTCTCTTGTTATTGTATTCATTGGAACGAAGTGCATGGGTTATACCTTCGACTGAATCAACGATTGGACATGCAAAATCGTATAATGGATAAACCTTGTATTTATCACCGGTACGATGATGTGGGGTTGAATTACAACGATAGATAGCTGGATCTCTGAATGCCTTATCAATATGAGCCATATCTAATTTAGCACGTAATACACATTTTACACCTT
>NC_007091.3:301611-321611 GCF_000004695.1 Dictyostelium discoideum AX4
AGTTGAACAATCAGAATCTAATTTACAATCTTCACCTAATGTTGCAAACCCATAGTCTAAACATCTGTAAACATTTTCTTTATCCAAAAGACATAAAGTACCTAAAAAAATTGGTTATATTAATTTAATTACCCTTTTTGAATCCATTTTAGGTAATTATTATTTGAAAAAACAATAACTTACCAGCAATACATAATTTTTCACCAACTTTACATTCATCACCCTGTCTCAAGTATTTATTGCATTTCCCAGTTTGATTTGATGTGAGAGAAGAGTTATAAAGGCAAGTTGTATCATAGCTACATTTTCCTTTATTAGTTCCACACTTATATTTTAACAGTTATTATTATTATTATTATTTTTTATACAAAAATAAAATATTTAATATCTTTTTTTTCTATTTATTTTATTTATTCAATTATTTTATTTGTTTATTTTATTTTATTTTAAAATTATTTGATCCACTTACAATATCATTTTCTTTTAAACAATTTGGACAACTACTATCTACAACACTGTAAAATAATACTAAAAAAAATAGCAGAACCAAGTTTATTTTCATTTTTTATGTTTTCTTTTTTTTTTTAAAAAAAAAAAAAAAAATATTGATCTATTTTTAAAATTTTTTTTTTTAACCACCTTTCCTCTTTTTTCAAAGAAACAACATATCTTACTTTTTCAAATTTTTTAAACGCCCCATAAAAATAAAAACAAAAAAAAATAATTTTATTGGTAGATATTTTTAATTATTTGAAAAAGGTTTTTAAGAAATCAAAAAAAAAAAAAAAAAAAAAATAAAAAAAAAAAAAAAAAAAAAATAAAATAAAATACAAAATATTATTATTTTAATTTATTCATTTTAATTTTTTTTACTAGTAATAAAAGTAATCACAAAAACAAAAAATAAAATAAAGAATAAAGAAGTTATTGGCTGGGTGAGTTTAAATGAAGAATTACAATATAAATTTCTATAAAATACATCCTTTCCACAATCATCACTTTCTTGAATACCTTAACTATAAACTAACGTACTACACACTGTTCTTCTGCAATTTCTAACAACACAGGAATTTACACCTAAATTGTAACCATCCAATGAGCACTTATTATCAAATGTACACTTATCCAAATCGTCAGAATAATAATATTTTCCCATTTTTGGTGGGGATAGTTCATAGAACATTTTCCATTTGAAAAATTACAAGTTTGAAGGGATGGGCATTGATCAAAAGTAGAATTAGGATTACATGATTTTGTTCTTGGTCTACATATTCAATACAAATATCATCTGAGCACTAAAATAATAATAAAAAAAAAAAAAAAAAAAAAAAAAAAAAAAAAAAAAATATAAAGGTTAATAATATTTTAATTAAAAAAAGTGTCTTATTTTTGGTGACTCGAAAAATTAAAAAAAACAAAAAAAAGAAAAAATTTAGATATTTATTTTCTTAAAATAAATTATTCTTCAGAATGCGAGTGGTGTGCAGGCAACGTGGTTTTTTTTCCAATTATTTGATTAGTTTTTATTTTTTACCTTTTTTTTTTATTTATAACACTCGTTCTGATTTTATTATTATTAAAAAAAAAAAAATATAAAAGTTAATAATATTTTAATTTTTTTAATTTTATTATTATTACTTACATATAATCCTTTATTGTAATCACAATTATTAATAGAGCAATCAGCACCTAATCCAACTAGTTTTGGTTTAAAGCAAAAACCATTTTTACATGACATTTGACCAAAACACTGGCCTAAGGAAGTGCACGATTCATCCTTAAATTTTATTTTTTTACAAGAATCATCTACACGATATTCATCATAATTGCAATTGGAATTCCGTCCATCATAATTTTCAGAAGGTTTCAATCTACATACCTTTTTAATACAATCAGGTTGATTAGTTGCACAATCTGTATCTAATTCGCAATATTACCCTAAAGTTGCGAATTTATAGTATAAACATCTGTAAACATCATTTCTATACAAAAGACATGAAGTGCCTGACAAAAATTGATATTTTATTAATATAATTATATGTATATATTTAATAATATTACTATTCTATATTTCTTTAATTTAACTTAAAAATGTTTATATTTAAAACTTACCTTCTACACATAAATCATCTAAATTACCAAATCCACATTCATAACATGTTTCAAGTATTTTCTACATTTCCTAATTTGATTTGATGGTAAAGAAGAGTTTATTAATTTTTTATTTTTTATTTTTTTAATAAATCTTGTTTTATTTTTATGATTTACATACAATATCATTTTCTTTCAAATTGGACAACTACTATTTACAACACTGTAAAAAAATAATATAAAAATAAATACCGGAATTAAGTTTCATTTCATTTTAGGTTTTGAATAATAAAAAAAAAAAAAAAAAAATTCTTTTTTTTATACAAAACTTTCTTACTCTTTAAAATTTTTAAGCCATCGCTAAATTAATAAAAAATATAAAAATAGATAGCAATAATAGTTTTTCTTACTTAAACTTTATTTTTTAGGAATATTATATCTTTTTTTTTTTTTAAAAATACAATCATTCACCTTTAAAAAAAAATAACTTATTCCCTAGAAAGCAAGAATAATATTATTCAATTTTTATATCAAAATTTTAAAAAACACAAACATTTACTTTCAAAAAAAGGGTTTGAATTTATTTTTTGATAAAGTAGTTAAAAAAAAAAAAAATTTAAACATTTTTCAATTAACTATTAATTACAACACAAAAAAAATAATTGCAAGCTAAAATTAGATTTTTTTTTTTTTAAATCTTATTTTTTATATTTTATTTTTTTCTGATTTTTAAAGGCCCCTTAAAAATTGAAAAAAAAAAAAATTGGTAGGTTTTTATAATTATTTTAAAGGGGTTTTAAGAATTAATTAAAAAAAAAAAAAAAAAAAAAAAAAAAAAAAAAAAAAGTAAAAAAAAAGTTTTAGTCAATTTATTACTAGGAAAAATATTTATTTGTTTATTTTATATATTGTTTGTTATTTTATTACTGGAAATAAAATTAAATTTAAAAAGTAATAACAAAAACAAAAAATAATACTACAAATAAAGAGGTTATTGATTGAGTGAGTTTAAATGAAGAATTACAGTATGAATCTCTAAAAAATGCATTCTTTCCACAATCATCACTTTCTTTAATATTATAACCACCTACTAAACCACTACATATTTGTTTTTTACAATGTTTTGAAATACAGGATTTTGAGTTATATCTATAACCATCACCCATTGAGCACTTATTATCAAATGCACACTTATCCAAATCGTCTGAATAATAATATTTATCCATTTCTGGTGGAGTTGGATAAATTGTATAACATTCTTCATCTGAACAACTACATATTAGATCGGATGGACATTGGTTAGATGTAGCATTAGGATTACATGATTTTGTGCTTGGTTCAACGTATTCAATACAAATATCATATGAGCACTAAAATAATGATAATAAAAGAATTAAATTAAAAAAAAAACAAGTTAATAATATTTTAAATTGTTTAATTTTAATTTTATTATTACTACTTACATATAATTCTTTATTGTAATCACAATTATTAATAGAGCAATCAGCACCTAATCCAACTAGTTTTGATTTAAAACAAACATTATTTTTACATGACATTTTACCAAAGCATTGGCTTGAGGAAGTGCACGATTCACCCTCAAATTTTATTTTTTTACAAGAATCATCTATACAATATTCATCATAATTACAATTTGAATCCGATCCATCACAATTTTTAGAAAGTTTCAATCTACATTCCTTATTAGCACAAGAAAGTTGATCAGTTGCACAATCCGTATCTAATTCACAATACTCACCTAAAGTCGCGAAACTATGGTACAAACATCTTTTAACATTATTTTTATCCAAAAGACATGAAGTGCCTGACAAAAATTGATATTAAATTAATATATAATAATATATTGCTATTATATTACAATATATTATTTTAATATAATTTTTAAAAATTATAAAACGATAACTTACCACCAACACATAAATCTTTAAAATTACTAATTCCACATTCATCACCCTCTCCCAAGAATTTGGTACATTTTCTAATTTGACTTGATGGTAGAGAAGAGTTTTTAAAGCAAGTTGTACCATAGCTACAAGTTCCTATAGTCCCACACTTTTTTTTTTAATCAATTAAAATTATTATTAATTATTTTTTTTTTTTTTTAATTAATTTTATTTTAATATTTTTAAAGATTTACATACAATATCATTTTCTTCCAAACAAATTGGACAACTACTATTTACAACACTGTAAAAAAATAATATAAAAATAAATAATGGAAGTAAGTTTTTTTTCATTTTTAGTTTTTGAATAATAAAAAAAAAAAAAAAAAAAATTCTTTTATTTATACAAAAATTCAAAGGCATTACTCTTAAAAATTTTTAATCAATCCTCTAATTTTTCAAATTTAAACTTTGCTTTCTTGGAAAATTTATAATAATATCTTTTTTTCTCTTAAAAAAAAAAAAAATAACAAAAAAAGTGCTTGTCCTTTGTTCCAGGGAAAAATATCTTTTTTAAAAAAAATAAAAAATAAATTTTTTTTTTTTTAGGGTTTGTTTATTTGAAAAAAGTTTTAAAAAAAAAAAAAAAATAAACTTTTTTTTCACACCAATCATTTTTTAACTAATAATTGTAATTACCCATTTTTTTATAAAAAAAAAAAAAAAAAAAAAAAAAATTTCAACCCAAAAAAGAGTTGTTTTATTTACAAAGAGTAGTTTTATCAGTTCTGCTACAATAAATTTTAATCACATTTTTTCTTGGTAAATTTTAAAAAAAAACAAAAAATAAAAAATAAAAAAAAAAAAACAATCAATTTTTAATTTAATTATTTATATTTTATTTACTTATTTTTTTTATTGAAATTATATTTTATGTTTAAAATATATATCAACCATTAATGGGTAACAGAAAGAATTTCAATTTTTTTTAAAAAAAAATTACATTATGATCATTTATAAAAAACCATTTTAATATAATTATGATCATAAAAAACCATTTTAATATAATTAATTAAAATAAAAAATAAAAAATGATTATTTAAATTTATTTTATTTTAATATTTTTATTACCAGAAATAAAATTAAAAAGTAATTACAAAACCAAAAAATAAAATAATGAATAAAGAAGTTATTGATTGAGCGAGTTTAATTGAAGAATTACAGTATCTATCTCTAAAAAATGCATTCTTTCCACAATCGTCACTTTCTTTAGCACCAAAGGTATCTGAAAAACCACATATTATTTCTTTACAATTTTTTGAAACACAGGATTTTGTATTATAAAAAAGTGATTCATCCAATGAGCATTTATTATCAAATGCACACTTATACAAATCGTCTGAAGCTTTAAATCTTTCCATTGGGGTTGGTAAATATCTATAACATTTTTCATCTGAACAACTACATTTTTGAAGTTCTGAGCATTGACTATAAGTAGCATTAGGATTACATGATTTCTTTATTGGTTCAAAATATTCAATGCATATATCATCTGAGCACTTAATAATAATAATAATAATAATATTAAAAAAAAAAAAAAAAAAGTTAATAATATTTTAATTTATTTAATTTTATTTATTAACTACTTACATATAAATCTCTATTGTAATTACACACATCATATTTGCAATTAGCACCTAATCCAAGGAGTTGATTAGAGCAAACATTATTTTTACAAGACATTGGACCTAAACACTGGCTATTATAAATGCACGATTCACCCTCCAATTTTATTTTTGCACAAGAATTTCCTAAACAATATTCATCATAATTACAATTGGAATTCAAACCATTACAATTTGCAGAAGGTTTCAATCTACATTCATTGTTATTACAAACAAGTTCATCAGTTGCACAATCAGTATTTAATTCACAATATTCAGTTAAAGTTGCGAATTTATTTGAAAAACATCTGTAAATTTTATTTTTATCCATAAGACATAAAGTACCTGACAAAAATTGATATTTTTTATTAATATATATGTATTAAAATTCTATATATTTTTTTAATATAATTTTTAAAAATTATAAAACTATAACTTACCCTCAATACATAAATCTCTTAAATTACCAGCTCCACATTCATCACCCTCTCTCAAGTATTTGGTACATTTTAAATTTTGATTCGATGGTTCATAAGTATTATTAAAGCAAGTTGTATCATAGCTACACATTTCATGATTGTTAATTCCACACTTTATTTTTTATAATCAATTAATATAATTTCAATATTAAATTTTTTTTTTTTTTTTTTTTTTTTTTTAAATATTATTATTTTATTATTTTAAATTATTTACATACAATATCATTTTCTTTCAAACAAATTTGACAACTATTTACAACACTAAATAAAAATATAAAAATAAATAATGGAATTAAGTTTCTTTTCATTTTTAGTTTTTGGATAATAAAAAAAAAAATTTATAAAAAAAATTATTTACTTTTTTTCCTCTCCCAGTTTTTCTTTTGGGAAAAAAAAAAAAAAAAAAATAGAAAAAAAAAAATTACTTATTCTTCTTTATTTTCTAGGGAAAAATATCTTTATAAAAAATAAAATTAAAAAATTAAAAAAAAAGAAAAAAAAAAAAGAAAAAAAAAAAGAAAAAAAAAAATTACTTATTCTTTATTTTATAGGAAAAATATATTTTTAAAAAATAAAATAAAAAAATAAAAAAATTAAAAATAAAAAAAAAAAAAAAAAAATTTTAGGAGTAAGAATTCTTTGATTACTGAAAAAAAAAAATCTACAGGTTGGTCATTTCTTTTAGAATAATTTTAAAATCATATTTTCTTGATAAATAAATAAAAAAATAAAAAAAAAAAAAAAAACTAAAATAAAATAAAATAATTTTAAAAACACACAACCAATACATATGAAATTTATATTAAAAATGGTACACACATCTAACAATTGTAACTAAGTGATATTTATTTTAAAAAATTAATAATAAAAAATAATTGAATTCAAAAGATATTGTTTTAATAGTTTTTAAAAAATAATTTGAAAAACAATAAATAAAACAATAAGTAAATAGGTTAATGACTGAGAGATTTTAGATGAAGAGTTACTACTGCAAAATAATAAATCTGCTCTAAGTTCTTCCTTTCCACAATCATCTTCTTCTTTAACCTTGTAATCACCAACATAACGTTGACAAATTTCTTTTCTACAATGTTTTGAAAGACAGGACTCTGATGAATATAAATTAACATTAAGTGAGCACTTGTTATCATATGCGCACTTTTCCAATTGGGATGATGCAATCATTTTGAGACTTTCTGGTGGATATATACCAGACTGATAACATTCATGATCTGAACAACTACAAGTTTGATATGCTGAGCATTCGCTAACTGTAGCATTTGGACTACATGATTTTGGACTTGGTTGTACAAATTCTTGACAAATATTATCTGAACACTATAATAATAATAATAATAAAATTTTATTAATTTTTTTTTTTTTTTTTTTTTTTTTTTTTTTTTTTTTTTTTTTTTTTTTTTTTTTTTTTTTTCAGTTTAAAAAACTTACATATAATCCTTTATTGTAATCACAAAAACCATTATAATAACAATAATCATTATTGTTGTCACAATTATAAGTACCCAAACAACTACCACCTAATTCAATGAGTTGTGGATTGCCACAAACTCCGCTATTACATGTCAATCCACCTAAACAATCTCGTGAATAATTGCATGGTGAACCTTGTGTATTAATTTTTTGACATACACAATTTGAACTTGCTGTACAATAACAATATTCATCATAATTGCAACTTTCATCAATATCATGACAGTGTGTATATTTAGTAGGGTCATGTGAACATACATTATTAATACAATCAAGTTGATCAACACAATCAGATTGTAATTGACACTGTTCACCAAGAGATCTAAAACCGTAATCCAAACATCTATAAACATTACTTTTATCCAAAATACAACTAGTACCTGTTAAGAGGAAATTTGATTTATATTTAAATTAATATTTTTTTTTTTTTTTTTTTTTTTTTTTTTTATTTGTGACATACCAAGAATACATAAATAAACACCTGGATCACATTTATCACCACTTTTCAAGTATTTGGTACATCTTGGGGAAGAAGAGTTATTGCTCAAGCATTTTGTATCATCACTACATGTTCCTCCTGAGTCACACTATTTCATTTTTATTTTTATTTTTATTTTTTATATTAATAATATTAATCATTTTTTTTTTTTTTTTTTTTTTTTTTTTTTTTTTTTTTTTTTTTTTCAATTTATTTACATACAATGTCATTTTCTTTCAAACAATTTGGACAACTACTATTTACAACATTGTAAAATAAAATTAATAGAATAATAAATAAAATTGAGTTAATTTTCATTTAAGTTTTTTTTTTTTTTTTTATAACTTTATGATAATAAAAATAAAATAATATTGGAGATAATAAAGAATATCGATAAAAAAAAAAATTAAAAAAAAAAAAAAAAGAAAAAAAAAAAGAAAAAAAAAAAAAATTAAAAACCAAAAAAACCAATTTTTATACCCCCTTAACACATCAATTAATAATTATATTTTTCAATATTATTTGAAAAGCCACGTGTTTTAATATCGTCTTCATTTCCTAAAAAAACAATATCTTTTTTTTTTTTTTTTTTAATTCAACCAAACAATTTTCAATTTACAATTTCTTTCAAACAAAAAAAAAAAAAAAAAAAAGCTATTACCAAAAGAAATTAATGAAAATCAAAACTAAAATTAAATTAGATTTTTTTTTTTTAAATTTTTTTTTGTTAATTTTAATTTTGATTTTCATGTATTTTTTTTAAAAAATATCTTATTTTTTTTTTTTCGCACTAAATATCAAATTATTAATAAAAAAAAAAAAAAAACAAATTTGGCCCGAACTATGAAGTAAATTGTTATTTAATTTTTAAATAATCAAATAATTGTTTAAAATAAGTTTAAATTGTTTTTGTTATATAAATTATTTTTAATTAAAAAAAAAAAAAAAAAAAAAAAAAAAAAAAAAAAAAAAAAAAAAAAAAAATTAATGTATTTTAACACCAGTTATACATAGTGTATTTTAGTTGTCCCATGCCAAAATTTAGTGTGAAAACTCACTGCCTTTTAGATAGAAAAATTTTCAAAAAAAAATACAAAAATAAGAGATAAAATAATGAATATACACACCAGGTATCAAATCATTTGAATAATATTTAGCATTTTCTATTGGATTTGATCGTGCATTATAACATTTGCTATCAGAACAGCCACAAGTTAGATAGCCGGGACATGTATTATTTGTATCATTTGGATTGCATGAACTTAAGCTTGGTTCGACATATTCTATGCAAATATCATTTGAGCACTAAATAATAATAATAATTATATTAATATTAATAATAATAATAATAATAATAAATGTTAATTATTATTGTACCATTTTATTTGAATTAAACTCCATTTCAAAACATACATTAATCCTTTATTATAATCACAAACACCGTTTCCTGAACAATCTCCACCTACTTCAAAGAGTGACCTTTGAACACAACTATTTCTTTTCCCACATATCAAACTACCTAAGCAATTATTTGTTTTAGTACAATTTTCACCCTACAACTTGATTAATTTGCAAGAACTACTGTAACCTACATTAGGGGTATATCCAGTTGTTTCACAATACTCGTTATAATTGCAATTGGCGTCATTACTGGCACAATCTTTTGAATACAATTTACATTTTAAACAAACAAATTCATCAGTAGCACAATTTAAATTTAATTCACAGTTTTCACCAAGAGTTGAAAACTCAAAATCCAAACATTGGTAAACTTTTTTTTTTATCCAAAAGACATTTCATTTTATTTTTTTTTTTTTTTCTTTATTTATTAAATCCAAAATAAAAATTTTTTGAAAAAAAAAACTAACAACCAATCCACGGTCAATCTAAATTTTAAAATTTTTTTTTTTATTTTTTTAATCTTTTCCTAGATTCCCAAAAAAAAATACGTTTCCAAAGCATAATTCCCCTAAAAAATTTTTAAAAAAAATATTTTAGAAACACAAAAGATATTTAAATTTTTTCCCTAGGTTTCTAAAAAAAAAAGAAAAAAATAAAAACATAATTCTTTTTTTTTTTTATTTTTTTTTTTTGATCTTATCATCTTTTGGTGATCAAACCAATAATTTCTTAAATCTTTTTTTTTTTTTTTTTAATGCTTTTTTTTAATTATTTTATACTCTTAACAATTAATAAAAAGAAAAAAAAATAAAAAAAATTTCTAACTTTTGATTTTAATCATTTTCTTGTAAATGACAGAATAATTCTCTTTATTTAAAATAATCCAGTAGAATATCAATTTTTTTTTTTAAAAAAAAAAAAAAAACATTTTTAAAATATTATTAGTCCTTTTCGTTTTATATTTTTTTAAAATATTATTAGTACTTTTCATTTAATATTTTTTTATATTGAACTGGTATAAAAAAAGTTTTTGGGTTGAAAAAAAAAAATTGGTGAGGAAAAAAAAAAAAAAAAATTAAAAATAAATTAAATTAGGTAAAATTAAAATCAAATTAATAAACCTGTTCATTATTTAGTTTTCATTGAAAAAATTTTAATACAAATAAAAAAAAACAAATAATGAATGAGTATAAAAAAAAAAATTTATGAGGAAAAAAAAAATTAGTGGGAAAATAAAGATTTTAAAAAGCAAAAAAAGAAAAAAAAAAAAAAGGTGGAAAATTCCACAATAAAATTTTAACTCAATATAATAAAAATGCCTCAATTAATAATAATGTTTTAAAATTTCAGATGTATCATTCATCCATATGATGTTTCTGAAACCAATAAATTCCCTTCACATGGACTTCTGATGATCCTCTTGATATAGCCATCAACCTTCAAGATTGTTATGAATATAGTATACAAGTTTGAATGATAATTTTTTGATCACTTTAAACCTACCAAAAAACACAACACCATAAACAAATATATTTTTAAAATAATTAAACCAAATTAATATATGTATTATTATTTTTTTTTTTTCCACACATATTTTTTTTTAATAGGAATTTTTTTTTTTATTCCAGTTCATTTCCTATTTTTTTTTTTTACAAAATGGTTATAAAAACTTTATATTAAAATTTAATATTATTATTATTAGAGTTTTCCAATTATTTTTTCCAGTATACTATTATTTATATTTTTAATATTAAGATGATAGAAATGAATTTATATTTTTTATTTATTTATTTATACAACTTTTTATTAAATTTTATAAAAAATTAATTTTTATTTTTTTTAATTCAATTATTAAAATAAATCTTTTAATCTTGATAATAATAATGATCTACTATAGAGTGTATCACTTGATAATAAAATTTGTTTAATTAAAATATTCATATGACTCATATAAAGGGCATCAGTTAAAATGAATTGGGAATAAAGGTTAACTTCATTAATAAAATTTGGCATTAAATTTGCAATTTCATTGAGAGGAGTTTTCAAATTATTTAAATGTGAAGAAACTGATAATACTGATTTAATGACCAATTCATAATTACTGATTACAACTTGATAGGTGGCAACATTTGGTGAATTTGGTGATAAGGAATTTTTTGTATTATTCATTAAAGTTGCTAATGTTATAGCTGATTGTTTAACTGAATCAATATTTGTAATTAAATTATTAATTGATGATGAAATTGTATTAAATCTACTTGTATCCATATTTGTAAATTTTGTAAGAGTATTTAAATAACCAACTGTATTATTTAAACTAACAATTCCCAAATTATTTGCATTATTATATAAGGAAATTAAATTTTGATAATGTGATGATGCTCCAAATAAATCATTATTTGATAATGCAATTATATTATTTAAAAAATATTTACTAAATGTAATATTAAACACATCCGATGGGTTTTCAACTTGAATTGAACTTGCCAAAATTAAAATACTTGTTTGATCATCATTAAGAAGTAACGAAGCACGTGAAAAATCAGCCGGTGTCATAATACTGGAGCCTGTAATTGGGACATAATTTGAAATTAGTGAATTGGAAAAACTGAAAAGAGAAACTAAATAAATTAAAAAGAAAATTGAATAAAATTTAAACATTGTGTGTTTTTAATAATAAAAATAATTAAAGTATATTGAAATATAATTTTGATGAATAAAATAAATAAAGTAAATAATTATTTATAAAAAAATATTGTAATTTTGATTTAATAAAAAAAAAAAAAAAACTCTGTTTAAATAAGAAAAAAAAAAAATGTAAACTTTACAAGAATTATTTTTTTTTTTTTTTTTTTTATAAACTAAGAATCATACTCAAAACTTGAGATTTGGTTATTTTTTTTTTTTTTTTTTTTTTTTTTTTTGTAAAGCTCAAAAACACACTTCATTTTAACTTATTTTTAAAGTCATGACAAAAATATCACAAAGTTTTACAAAAAAAAAAAAAATTAATGGTATTATTTTATTTATTTTTATTTTTTTTAATTATTTATTTCTGGTTCTTTTGCCACATATGCGAATTTTTCTTTTTATTTAAGGAATTATTATTGTGGTGGGTTGAATGATTCTTTATTTTTTTGGAAAAAAAGGAAAAAGCCTTGTGAATAAAGAAAAAAAAACTTGAAAAAAAGGAAATACTGAGAATTTCTCTATTTTTTTTTTTTTTCATGAATTTTTACATGTAAAAAAAAAAAAGTGAACAAGAAATGATTGAAAACTGTTTTTTTTTTTTTTTTTTTTTTCAGTTCGACCACCACCATATGGTGGTATTATTCTTGAAATCAAAAAGGAACACTAAAATCTTAGGAACCTAAATTATTTGAAATTAATATAAAAAAGAGAAATCTTTTTCTTATGATTTATCTAGTTCTGCACTATCTTCATATTGATGTTCATATGCTATTGTTGATAAATTAATATCAGGAGAAACTGCTTTTTCATCTTCTTCTGCAACTGCATTTAAATTATCATCAAAACTACTCTTATCATTAAATGAAAATGTATCTACTAAATATTTCTTTGTCATATATCTTTTATAAACCAATGAAATTATAACTAGTGATAAAATTGATGCTGTTCCTAAAATAGTTAAAATAATAACAATATTCCTTGTTCTATAATTTTTTTGTGGTTTTCTTGTATGAATTGGAATTTCTGATGTTCCTGTTGTTGTTGTTGTTGTTGTTGTTGTTGTTGTTGTTGTTGTAGTTGTTGTTGTTGTTGTTGTTGTTGTTGTTGATATTCCTGTAGTTGTTGATACTCCTGTTGTTGTTGGTATATTAGTTGGTGCTTCTGTTGGTGAACTGCATGGATAATAATCAGTATTAATTTTAGTATCATCTTGATAGAAATTGCATTCTTTGCAACCACAAATAGTATTATTTGATATTGTCATAAGTTTAAGGTATACGGTAGAGTTATTACCAATGATTGGAGATTGACTAAAAGATAGATTTAAATTGGTTAAAGTTAAAAAACTATTGATAGAGTTGAATAAACGATTTGAAGAGATTAAAGGAAAAAACAGTTTAAACTCAAATTCCAGTGTACTATTTTCTATATAGACTAAATCATTTTCAATTGTATTTGATGGTGAATACTTTAAATAATCCTTTAAAAATAAATTTGATTCTTTTAGTACTGTAAATGCTGATTCAAATTTATATTGACCATATGTTGAATTTTGGTTAATTGCAATACTACTACTACTACTTCTACTACCACTACTACTACTACTACTACTACTACTAGTAGTAATATTTGAGAATTTAATATTTTCTAATCTTGTTAAAACTGATGATGAAAAAGGAGAGAAACATTTATAAAAATATATAAATGTGGATAATTGATTATTAAAGAAATTAAAATCTAGTAATCTAACAGTTGAGTTGATTGATAATATGAATGGACTTGAAAAATAACTATTTGATATTGACTCCAACCCTGAATTTGACACATCACCAGACCTTATGAATATAAAAGGCGTTGACAAGAACTCACTATTCTCCACATCTAAAATATAAACAATACTGCCACCCACTATATAAATTGGTGAAATAAAATCACCATTGGATACCAATGCATTTGTTGATGGTGATGGTGATGGTGGTGACCTTAAGTTATAACCAGTTGTTGAAATAAAGTAAACCAATATTGAGTCTTTTTTATAAACAATTTCATCAGCATCACTGTCATTTATCGGATAAATATTAATTATACTACTTGAAGAAATTATATTTACAAATCTAAAAAATATTGCAACATATTTTGAACTATCTTGTGGAGTTGGGTTTGTTTCTTGATTGATGTTAATTTTCACAATTGTTTGATCCCAATTTGTAAAATTAATACCTGCAAAAAGGAACCGTCTCTGTGTTGCACACGGGTAGGTTGAATTTGGTTGAACTGCTTCTTGAATGCTAAGAAATGGCTGTGTTGTCGAGCTGCCACCTCCATCAATGTTTACATTGGTCGTGTCACTACTTGATTTAATCCATAAAATACCACAATAATTATATAAATTTCCTAATGTAACCGCTGTTGTAATTGATGATTGGTTGATATCGCCACTAATGATAATGCTATTTGGATTATTTTGATTTTCAATTTTTGATAATAAAATCGCTCTATTCCCAGCATCCTCTAATGATGTACATACTGGTTCATCTGCTAAACCACACTCTTCAAATGAATTATAATTTCTTTCAACATTATAATTAACTGCAATATCAAAAGAAATCACAAAAGTATTATAATATAAAATAATTAATATATAAAAATAAATTTTTTTAATCATATATGATAATTTTATAATTCTTTTTTTTTTTTTTTCAGTATTGGTTTGAATTAAAAAAAAAAAAAGTTTTATCAAAAAAAAAAAACTTTTTTTTTTGATTTTTTTTTTTTCAAATAAAATCTCTTTGGTAATTACCAAAAAATTTTAAAAAAAAAAAATAAAAAATTAATGGTGGGTTTTTTTTTTTTTTTTTTAATTCAAACCAATTGTTTGATCCCAATTTGTAAAATTAATACCTGCAAAAAGGTTGAACACAATCTTTTACTTAAAATGAACATTGTATATACAAGTATTTACTTTAAAAATTTATATTTATGGTTTTGATTATTTTAATAATAAAATAAAATAAAATAAAATAAAATAAAATAAAAAATTATTTAAGTAACAAAATAAATCAATGACATTTGAAGAGGTTTTTTTTTTATTTTTTTTTTTTATTTACCCATGGTCATATTAAAGTAATTAAAATTCTCTTTTTTGTTTATTATTATTTTTTTTTTTTTTTTTTCAAAAAAATTTTGTTTTTAAGATTTTTTTTTTTTTTTTATAGTTATAAAAATAAACTGATAAATAATGAAGTGTTGTGGATGAGAAAAAAAAAACTAAAAAAAAAAAAAAAAAAAATACAAGTTATTTTTTTTTTTTTTTCACAAAATTATTTTTTATAACGAATATTTGACAAAACATATTAGGTTCTTGAACTTTTTTTTTTTTTTTGGGTGGCAGGAGATTTTTGCAGAAAAAAAATTGGTAAAAATAGACAACAACCTCATACTGATGTCCAAGATATTTTTTTTTTTTTTCTTTTACAAAAAATTAATTTTTATTTTTAATTTTTTTTTTTGATAACTTATAATTAAATAAAGATTTTCAATTTTTTACATTATTCAAAATTATCTTGTTGCACTTATAAAAGTGGGGAAAAAAAATAAAAAAAAATTGAAATTTTAACCCTTATGAAAAATAAAAAAATCTAATACAAAAAATGTTGTAAAAAAAAAAAAATAATAAAAAGAAAACAACAAAAATATTATGAACTGATTAAAGTTAAAATAAAAGTTAAAAAAGTAACAAACATTGCTCATTTGAGATCGAATTCAACAATTGTTTAATCTTTCTTCCCAAATCTATTTAAACTTTTGCTCTGAGCCATTCTAATTGTGATTTAGACCAAATTATTTTTCTTAAAACTCAGTTATCTGGTTTGGATGTCCCATGCCAAAATTACTATGGTAATTCACCAGCCATATTAATTTCAGCATATAACACCTGTTTTTAGGCTGAAATTAATATGTTAAAATTGTCCTGCTGAAATTAATATGTCTAAATGAAATTAATATATAAATACAAAAAAAAATAAATGAATAAAAATCACCAAAAAAAAAAAAATCTTTTTGTTCATTCCCACAATTACAAAAAATGAAAACTAATTATTTTTTAATTTATTTAATTTTATTTAGTTATTTATAAATATTAATTATTACAATATATAATATAAAAACAATACAAACTTTGTTTTGTTGATTTGTTTTTTTTTTTTTTTTTTTTTTTTTTAAGATAATGCAGAAGTTTGTTGTTGAACTGGAGAAGAAGTTGAAGAAAAAGTTACAGGTTTACTACCACTTGAATTTAATACACTACCACTATTTGGAGGACTACCAACAGAAGTGACATTATTTGAGGCGGTTGAAGTTGTGGTGGTGGTGGTTGAAGGTGGTGGACCAGAGATTGTTTGTTTTCTATTTTGAATTGGTTTTGTAGAAACTTTACCACGACCTCTAATGGTTTCAGCTTTTCTTTTTAAGAGTTGTTCAAAGTTTGGATTACTATGAATGTTTGATTTAATTGATTGAACCCAACTATCCATTTCGGCCATATTTGCAGCGGCGATAAAATAAGCGGCATGATTTGCTTGAACCAAAGTACCATCGGAATTCAATTTACAAGCTTTCATTTGCTCCTGTGAGGAATGAAGCATAAAACAAAACTTTTTCTGTGGGTCGATGGTGACGACAACATTCTCCAATGGAATGATACCACAAGGTTCATGATCTTGAGGGGTCTTATAGTAGAGTAAACAATTGGCGGTCAATATGAACCAACGCTTCTTCCAAGTCTTAATTCTACCACCTTGCTTTGTTAACCAACCTTTCTTTTCAACATGTTGATTTGCTTGATTACCATCACGCTCCATCTTAATTTCGTTGGTAACGATTTTATCATAAAGATTCTCCATGAAATCGGGTGGTAAATCATCACCACTATTGATACCACTATTATTACGAAGGAATTCAGCTTTGGTCATTTTCTTCTTTATGTTTGGATTATGAGCATCAGTGTTTAACATAATCACAGAGAAAGCCAATACATAGACAGCATCTTGATTTACAAATACCTTATTCTCTGGATTATGTTGATAGAATTGTGATGCAAATTTCTCCATCATACGATCGATCTTTTGAGCTTCACCAGGCAATCTAAAAGTGAGTAGATATTTACGTAATGCCACATCGAAATCCAATCCAAAAAAGTTTAATTCATCTACAAATGCATGGAGTACTTGAAGGTTGAAATCATCACCTTCACCAATATACTCACCAATGGATTGTTTTGAAAGTTCACTATGAGTCAAAAGGAAATGTGCAACCTCTTTTGGATTCTTTTCACTAATTACACCATTGGCAACAATGAATTCAATACCTTTCTTTGGATGGCTATTAAATTGAGCGATTGCAGCTTTAATCAATAACAATTTTTGTTTCTCTGCGGCCAATTGTTCCATATCTTCTTTGGCCTGTTGTTCCAAAGCCAATTGAAGTTCATCGACTTCATGATTGGATGATTCACGTTTATTGACGATTTGATAGATTTCATCATGATTCTCGGTACCAAAGGTTTTTGTGAAATCAACTGATGAACGTAGACTAACTTGATCTAAATCTGCACCCGCTCTAATTAAAACACGAGCCACATCGGAATGATTCTTTTTGATGGCATAAACCAATGGAGTTTTACCTGCAAAGTTTTTAGCATCAATACGTGCCTTAAATTGAATTAACACATCCACTGTATCACGAGCACCAGCTGCACTTGCCAAATGTAATGGTGTACTTGAATGGGTGTCGACGGCATTAACATTTGCACCCTTTTTCAAGAGGATTCTACAACAATCCGAATGACCATTGTAGGCTGCATTATGTAGGGGCGTACCACCTTGACTATCTTTAACCTCCAATTCAGCACCACTTCTGATCAATGTTGCCAAACATTTACTTCTACCATTGAATGCTGCTTTATGTAATGGTGTTGCGCCTTGACTATCAACGATGCAAATGGGTGCTCCTTTATCGACCAATAGCTTGGCACAAGATGAATGGCCATTGAATGATGCTTTGTGTAGTGGTGTTGCCCCCTCTTCATCCTTGATATTGATTTGTGCTTTATAACGAATGAGTAGATCTACCATATCAAGTAAACCATTGAATGCTGCCAAATGAAGTGAAGTTGATTGACGACTATCTCTGCAATCGATCATTGTTGGATCTAAATATAAAAGATATTCACAAACTTCTTTATGTCCATTGAATGCTGCTTTATGTAATGGTGTTTCACCCATTTCATCCACCATATTAATCTTTGCTCCTAACTCTATTAAACGTTTGGTTAATTGTAGGTTACCATTGAAACATGTATGATGTAACGGTGTGACACCCTCGATATCGACACAATTGATGTTCTCACCATTTCTTACCAATTGCTCAACACAATCTACATAGCCTGCAGATGCGGCATTGTGTAATGGTGAAATACCATGAATGTCACGAGGATCCACTTTTGCGCCCTTTTTCAATAATAATGATACACAACTTGAATGACCACTAAATGAAGCTTGATGTAATGGTGTGATACAATCATTGTCCACTGCATTCACTTTGGAGTCGGCCTTAATCAACAACTCTACACATTGTGGATTACCACCAGCAGATGCATGATGTAACGGTGTTTCACCATTGGTTGTCACTGCTCTTGGATCTGCTTTACCATTTAATAAATATAGTACACATTCTGCTGATGCAAATAATGATGCTTTGTGTAGTGGCGTACCATTTTTATCATCTTTGGTATTAACGTCCACTCCACCTTTTTCTACCAATAGTTTGATACACTCTAAATGTCCTCTACTTGATGCCCATTGCAAGGGAGTATTACCTGCTGAATCTTTAATGTTGGCATTTGCTTTCTTATCTAACAAAAAGTTTACACATGCTGCTGATCCACAAAATGCTGCATGATGTAATGGTGTTCTCTTTTCAGAATCTGGTGTATCTGGTGATGTTGCTGAATTATTCAAAAGATTTGATAACTTTTCAATATCACCTGTAGATGAATAATAATGTACTGATGGTCTTGTTGGTGCTGAATTTGAATGTTTTGCTGTTGTTGCTGGTGCTGCTGTTGTTGTTGTTGTTGTTGTTGATCCTGTATTCTTTGTTGAATTTGATGTTGATCCCATTTTTTTATATTAATTAAAAAAAAAAATATATATATATTTTTTTTTCCCCTTTAGCCTCTAATTATTATTATTATTATTTTCCTTTTTTTTTTTTTTTTTTTTTTTCTTAGACTACAATATTTTTCCTTTATTCACTTTTTTTTTTTTTTTTTTTTTTTAAAAAAAAATTTCTATAATTCTATTTTGGTAATATTTGAGTAAAAAAAGAATTAGAAAGGTGTGTTAATTTTAAAAATAAAGAAAAAAAAAAAACCACCCCAAACCCAAAGCAAACCCAAACACAAACAAAAATTGAAATTTGGGGTTTATTTTTATCGTCCAAAAAAAAAAAAAAAAAAAAAAAAAAAAAAAAAAAAATACTTTTTTTATAATAAATAATTAATTATAGTTGTTTTTATTTTAATAATATTATTGACATTATATTATTATTAAAATATTTAGTTTTCTATATGAGAATAAAACCTAAATCAAAAAAAAAAATTAAAATAAAAAAAAATAAATAAAATAAAATAAAATACACAAAAAAATAAAAAAAATAATAATAAAATTATTAAAAAAAAAAAAAAAAATTAAAAAATCTTTATTATTATTATTATTATTATTATTATTATTATTATTATTAT